>NW_021319195.1:220162-251396 GCF_001605985.2 Dendrobium catenatum
CCGTTAAAACTCCCCTCGCCAGCACAAAACACAAACAATGCGCGGCGGGGAGGCCGGGGCCAAATTTTCGGAGCCCACAGATGCATAATTGCAACATATTCAATACTCCTATATTAGTAAGATTGAAGTTGACAAATGGAAAAAGAAAAGATATTGATCCTCCTCAATACAAAAGCTTATTATGAAGCTTGAGGTTCCTAGCCCCCTCTAGACCAAATATTGCCAAAGAGGTTGGATTTGTCAGTCGGCATGTGGAGGCACCAAGAGAATCGCATTGCCTTGCAGTAAAGAGAATTCTTAAGTATCTAAAAGACACAATAAAGTTTGGCCTATTATCCTTGTGACAGAAAATTACGATTATTTGCATAATGATTAGGAAGTTGATTGTGACAGTGCAAGAACAATATAAATTATTTTTTACCTAGGTAACACTGCCTTCTCTTGAACCTCAAAATTGTTACATTGTCCTTTTATGAAGTATAATATGTACCAACAACATTTAGTGCTTATGAAGCTACTTGGCTAAGAAATTTGTTGTAGGAGTTGTAATATTTACAAAAAGATCCAACAATAATCATTGTTGATGATAGATTGGCAATACAACTCACAAAGAATCTAACATATCATGGAAGGAGCAAGTACAAGATGAAGACAATGAAAGTTATTCTACAAGCTTCAACTGGATCTTGAAGTGCAAGAGCTTCAAGCATGAGAGAGATATAGAAATACAAGCTCAAAGCCACATGTAAGTTAAAGACATTAAATACAAGAATATAGATAATTTATGAGAAGGTTAAATTAACATAGAGATTTTTTATGTTATTCTGCATTAAGCAAATGTAGAGTTACTTATGTTAAATATTTGAAATATTTGAGGAGTTTTTTAATTGCATTAAGATGACATAATCCCTTGTTCCCTTATTCCATTTCTTATATATAATATATCATCGCTCCCCAGTGCAAGCATCACATAAAATATTTTTAAACTCTGAAAGCGAAAAGCAACAAAGGAAGAAAAGGATGACGCCCAACGCAATTAAAAAAAAAAAATCACTCATTCAAGAAATCGTCAAATTCCAGCCAGAGAGAAATGGGTGTAGTTAGGGTAAAGATTTTTATACTTTGAGTGCGTCGGCGCCACCGCCGTAGCTTCCATATTGAACGGCATGCATCGTCTTGTGAGCAGCCATGGCGGACTGAAAACGGGCGGGACTGAAGGAGGATGCTCTGCGAGTGAAGCAGAAGCGAGAGATATATTTATGCATCGTCTTGTGAGCAGCCATGGCGGACTGAAATTTAATAGAAAAGTTGAAAGTAATCTTTATAAGATGGAGAATATTTAAGGAGAAAAAAAATCATAGGACGCAATTGACTTGAAATAGTACCACTAGTTTAAATTAGATTATAATTGATCGTCATTCATTAGCAATAAAAAGGATTTGTAGTTTAATATATTAAAATTTGGAAGTTGTATTTTATTCTAGTATTCGGAGTTCGGAGGCGTTAAAGTTCATAATGGGTAGTGGTTGTTAAGATCATCTCCAACTGAAAATCTCATTTTACACTCCAAAAAACATTAATACTCTAAAGTGCAGTAATTCATCTTCAATCAAACTCCATATTTATCATAAAAAAAGAATGCGCCAAGTATATTCTTTATTCAACCAGAATAAATGAAGAAAAAAATGGCATTCTTGAACAATGCGACGCCAATTTGGGTCACTATTCGCTTCACGCAAAATGACGTTGAATCTGAAATTCAGTTGGAGCTCTGCCGCCACTACAAACACTCGTTTGGGGTTCAGTTGGAGACGCCCTAAGTAATAATTAATTTGTGTTGGATAATAATTGATGGAGGATGTCAAAAACTAGGTAATGGCAACTGGTTGCCTTGATTATTCTCCAAGAAAAATAGGAAAACAATTGACTTAAAAGGTAGGTGAAACCGTTGATGGAAGAATGATACTGGACATTGATTGTTGGCTAGCAATATATGACAAATATTAGGGGGGCATTTGAAGTTAAGTGACAATAGGTTATTTGGTTGTTATTCTTAGAGGGGAGATTAATCGGCCTAAAATGCAAGTATCATATGTAAGACATTTGTTATTAGCAATTGTTAAACATAGATGATAAGGAAAATCCAAATTTGGGCAATTTAGCAAGGTTAGCTTAATCATTCTCCTATGAGAATGAGAGGTTGGTTGAATTGAAATACATACATTGTATGTTAACAAATAGCAAATCCATATTCCATTTTTTTTAGCATTAGATGATAATGACAGGAGACATAATGAATCAAGCAATGGAGGAATGGTGGCTTGGTCATTCTATTGCTATAAAAGCAAACCAAAAGACCTGTAAAGAGGCAATCAATTAATACTAGATGTTGAACATCAGTTATTGGTAGACCTTAGATGCTAGTCATTTGCTAATGTTAGATATAATGCAATGGACAACGATCGATTTAATTGTTTACTTGAAAAGATGGGAGATTCAATCCCCTAAAAGGAGAATAGCAAATGTCACGAATTGGCAAAAGGGAAACCATAGTTGTTAATAGATGTTGAGCACTTGTTAATAGATGTTGAGAACGGTAGAATGAGGGATGTCATAAGCCATGTGATGGATGATGACCAACTTAGTTATTCTTCTACAATATTAAAGATTAGGTGACCTATAAGGCTAACATCAGGCATTGTTTGTTGGTGGATAATAAATAATGGGATGTTGAAAGCTAACTAATTGAGGATGTTGCTTGATTGATCTCTTGCTAAGATGAAATAATAGATGGCTTAAAAAGTGTGTGCTAGACATATATAAATATTCAGTGCCTTTATATATTGGTCTTTGTTAAATATTGTATAGAGTATGTCAGAAGTCGGGCGATATATGACATGCAACTTGGCCGTTCAATTGATAAAATACAGGATGGGGCAACCTAGAAGGTGGGCATCATAATATATTAATGATTTTAAAAGTGAGCTGATGAAAAACAACCATACTTGATACTTCTAACAAAGAAATGAGATTAAGCTACCAGAATATGATAAGTCAAAATTTAAATTTCATTATATTTTAGGTGTAAGCATGCCAGACTTACCATTAATATGTTAAGTATTCCTTAGAAGTGGCCCCTCCTCTCCCTTTAACATCTTTGTATCTTATTTTGCCTTTAATAATGATGCACAAATATGTAAGAAAATTTGGTTTATCAAGATGACAATTAATGAATAATACCAAGATTTCATAGCCCTATCATGCTTCTTAGCTAGAAATTTCAACCAACCATTATTCTCTTCTCTACCTACACTAAGGAAACATTTGTGCTTCCTTAGAAATCTCTTAAAATTTGACTATACGGACAAAAGTATCGCAATAAGAAAATAAAAATTTTGAATATTTATTATGTTCTTCTTGTTCAAGAGAATTATTTTATAAATAAATAAATTTTATTTGATTTGAATCATGGTATGTTCATAATATATCATAATTTAAAAAAAATGATAAAAAATATGATCCAAAACCAACAATTAAGATGATATTAATTAGTGTGGTTCATAACTTACTCTTTATATTTAATACTAATTTATCAGAACTACAATTATTTTAAATTTATAATAAAATTAAAAATTTTATAATTAGTTATTATTTGTTTATATTATTTAAAATTGTAATAAAAGGCAATTGCTTCCTATTTAATTGTTAATAAAATTTGTTGATATACATCTATTTTCCTGAAATTTTTATGTTGGATTTTAGATTTTTTTTATTATTATTTTTTATTTATTTTAGTTTGATTTCAATGGTGCGTTTGGCACTGTATAAATTCGGAAAAGAAACGATACATCTTCCATTCCTCTCCCGAAGAAACCGCGAGATCTATTCCCTTTCTCCTTCCCCTCATGGCCTCCTCAGCGTCGCCGGCGATCCTTCCGATCTCCAATTCCCAGCCGGCCACGGGGGTCAGTTCTAACGTCGATGGATCCGCCACTGCACAGTCTGCAGCTCCGGTGACGACCCCAGCTTTCCGCCTCTTCCTTTCCCGCCTTCAAGAATCCGTCCGCCGTTCCCTGTCAGATCGCCGCCCCTGGTCAGAGCTCGTTGATCTATCGGCATTCTCCCGCCCGGAGTCTCTCTCCGATGCAAACTCCCGCGTTCGTAAGAATTTCGCCTACTTCCGCGTCAATTACCTTGCCCTAATCGCCGCCGTCCTCGTCCTCTCCCTCATCACACATCCTGCCTCCCTTGTCATCCTCCTGGGACTGCTTGCATCGTGGTGCTTTCTTTATCTCTTCCGTCCCTCTGATCCACCGCTCGTCCTCTTTGGCCGCAGCTTTTCCGATCGTGAAACCCTACTTGGTCTAACTGGCATAACCGTCTTCGTAGTCTTCCTCACCTCTGTTGGATCTCTCATAATCTCTGCATTTATGATTGGCGTCGCACTCGTAGCCGCTCATGGAGCATTCCGCGTGCCTGATGATCTTTTCCTTGATGACCAGATGCCAGGCGGCGCAGCGACGGGATTCTTGTCGTTCCTTGGCGGAGGCGCTTCAACTGGAGGTCCGACGACCGTCCTTGCTCGTGTGTGACACATATCTGACACGGATCTTAATTCCAATCCATGAGGTTGGTTGGGGCTGCTTCTTATCTTCCAGTTGTTTATGTTTGAGTAGACATAAAGCGTTGTATTATTGTTTGTTCTTTGTTTGTTGTCATTCTGATACACGCTAGAGAAAATATCTAAGGGCCTATGATTTGTAATTTTTGGAAAACATTGAATTTTTTTTTTTTGGGGAAAATGGGGCAAGAAGCCCATATATTACTATGTAAGAAAGTTACAAGTAAGGTATAACAAAAAAGGCTAAACTCAGATAAAAAACTGAGAATAACCAAAGACCTATACCCCCTTAAGACAATGTAAATAGAACAAAATGAAAAACTGTTGGTTAAGGAACAGCCAACCAAAAAGTAGTTTGAAATCCCAAAGTTGGACTCAGACTGCTAATCGCACGTGAAGCAGGCACCGTCGAGAAAGCTATCTCCTGGTTGCCAAAAAGACCGTCCAAGGATATGATTAGCAGCTACATCATCGTCCCCAACCAAAATCCATCGAAATGAACGATTCCTGGTTGCTGAGAATAGCCATCCAGGAGACCGATCGCAGCAACCAACCATCAAAAATTCACCGCTCGAGAAAGAAAACAGAATTCCCCAAAAATTCCAGCACGCGTCAGTAGAATAGCATTCCCCCAAATGCTCCAGAGACGGATGAGCCAAGAACCAAAGAGAAAATACAGCCAAAATGTTCAAAATACAGAAGCAGCTCAGCAGAACACCCGCAAGAAATGACCAGTCAGGGGAAAAACCCCCCGAACTACACTCATGATCCAGATACATAATTCTTCCATGGAAATTGTAAATTTGTATAGTTTTTCCAGCTTTTAACTTTAGCCTCAACCGCAATTTTAATAGAGTGACAAAGAGAGATAGAACTCCTGAATTTAGAGTTAAACCTTCTTTCATTTCTTTCCCTCCAAATAAAATAAGTGGCACAGCAAGTGATCAGAAGAAGTAGTTCTTTTTGTTTATCGGTCTGAAACCTCTTATCGCCCAAAAAGTGTAAAACTTGGAGATGCCTAGGTCTCAAGAGAAACTCACCCAAATCAGGGATGAGTTGAGACAAAACCGAAAAGGCATAGTGACATTCAAAAAGGATATGAGCAGAGGTCTCAAAGTGACTAGAGCAAAGAATGCAGGTGGATGGCACATCTAAATTTCTCTTAATAAGTTCCTCCGTTGTTTTAAGTCCCCCCTAATGGAAATCCAAGAATAGATGGAATATTTAAGAGCATAATGCTTATGCCACACAAGATGATGCCAATCCACAATGTCCGCCTCTTTATAATAAAATTTGAGGAAAGAAGAAAAACAAGGCTTAACCTTATCAGACCAGTACAAAGTGTTTGAGTCAAGCCTAATGGTAGACGAGATTTTAGAGACCACCTCCCCAGTTTCCTTCCACAGGGGAGAAGCCAAACTCAAAGGTGGCTGCCACAGGGAACCATATTTCGCCATCAGAAAGGAAGACAGAGGGGTTTTTGTATCATGAATCCGGAATATAAGAGAGCAAAGATTAGCAAACTGGAGCCCCAAAAGATCTGGAATACCCAAGCCACCATTCATTTTTGGTTTGCACGTATTCTTCCAGGCAATAAGATGTAATTTTTTTGCCTCCAGATCACCAAAGAAAAGGAATTTTGCACATATTCTACTGAGTCTTTTAAGACAGGTTTTAGGTATGATGGCCCCTCTTATCCAATAAGCAATGGTATTGCAAACCGTGTATTTCAGGAATTGAAGGCGTCCCGCCATAGAAAGCAATCTTGCTTTCCACCCGGCTAAGTGATCGGTAATGGAGTTCATGAGTGGCTGAAAATCAAATTTGCAAGGCTTTTTGACAGAGATGGGCAAGCCAAGGTATATCATCTTCTCACAGCAAGTAGAGATGTTGAGAGCCTCACACACCACAGTGTGATCAGAGATGTAGTTTGATATAATAAGCTTACTTTTCTCATGATTCACTTTAAGACCGGTAACATTAGCAAAAAAATCCAAATTCTTCATAAGAACAGTGCAATTATGAGATGAGGCCTCCCCAAAAATGAGGAGATCATCCGCATAAAGAAGGTGAGACAATTTGATGTCATTCATTTGAATCCCAATATATCTATCATGAGAGTATTTGTTATCAATCAAGCAAGTGAAGGCGTCCATTGCAATACAAAAGAGGTAGGGGCTCAGAGGACACCCTTGTCTTATACCGGAAGAAGAGGCAAAAAATCCTTCAAGAGCACCATCAATACAGATAGAGAAATGAACGTTGGAAATGCACGCTCGAATCCAATGAATAAATTTAGGCGGAAAACCTTTTTGACCCTTTCTGAGAAGGATGAATTCTCTAGACACTGAATCGAAGGCCTTACGAATATCTAGCTTGGCACATAAAATATTCTTTTTAGCAGATTTTTTGAAATCCTTGAGGATTTCAGAAGCCAAGAGAATGTTGTCTGAAGAAATACGATCCTTTATGAAACCAGCTTGATTTTCCCCAATAATGAGCGGCATTATTTCCTTCATCCTGGAGGCTAAGATCTTAGAGATAATCTTGTAGAATACATTGCAAAGGGCTATAGGCCTAAAATCAGAAATATTAGAAGCATGAGCTGATTTTGGGATAAGAGTGATAGCAGTCGCCTTGGCAATATTAGGAAGATACCCTTTAGAAAAGAATGACTTAACCGCTTTGCAGACCAAGGGACCGATGAGAAGCCAACTTGATTTATAAAACTCGAAATTAAATCCATTAGGGCCAGGAGAAGAAGTGGAGCATCCCATGAAAACAACATCCTTAATTTCAGCATCTGTAACCATCATAGTCAGCAAATCAGATAGATGTGGGGGTATAGAATTACCTTTGGGAATGAGGTGGTGATCACAAATGGAAGCCGGTTGGGGAGAATTAAAGAGCTTCTCAAAGTGTTGTATAATAGAGTTTATCTTGTCTTGCCTCACATTAGGTTCATCACTAGCAATTAGAGTGCAACTGTGATTCCTTCTCTTTTTAATTCTGGCATAAAGAAATTTTAAATCATCTTCCCCATGCATTAAAAAATTGTCGTTGCAACTCTTCTACAAAATGCTTTATATATTTCATTTGAAGTTGTGAGAGATTTTTACGGCAAATTTAGCGTAAAATAAAATACTTGGACCTAATAAAAAGATAACTCAATAAACCAATTGAAGGCATAGTATATGTTGGGCGTGCCAAGTGTAGCTAAGACAACCCTAGCTAAAAATGTTGAATTGCTGTCAAGACTTTTTTACTAGATCTTTAAGGAATAAATAGAGAAAGATCTGCTAGCAAACAGCAGACTTTTTATTCTAGAAATTGAGCTGATACTTCGTTTCATTCAGCAAATGGCTGTTCGTGGAAATATTTAAATTCTTTAACTTAAAGGGAATGACTAAGACTTAACATCCAAGTTTACAACCATCATTCTCTTTGCCAGATAAACAAGATAAGTTTCCATGCTTTGTCCCTGCACAGCAGCGATATATTATATCCAGATATCAGAGGTGCAGTCTCCTCCTGGGTACCTCATCTCATGGGCAAGGGAAGGGCCATCAGGTTCGACACCGAAGTCGACAAAGAAGTTTGGATTCAGCTTCAGCCCTCTATTGTCAATATCAACATCGATTTGAAGCATGTGAGAGCCCTTCTGCACAAGTTCTGGGTAGAACTGCTTATCCCACACACTGAAGAGAGAGTTTGTCACATAGAGTCTTTTTCCATCTAGGCTCAGCTGGATCATCTGTGGTCCTCCACGCAGTCGGTTTTCCTGATGAAAATTAATACAAGGTCTATAAGATAAGCAAGAAGATTTATACATGAATTAGTCTGCATGAAAGAATAGTAAGGGGGGAATTGATTCTAGTTAATAAACTTCAACTTCCCATCACTATTGCCTGTAGTGTTCATCGCTAAGAGATAAATATCCCCATGGCTTAACCTAAATTTTTGGGCAGGACTTAACCAAAATCTTGTTGAATAGTGCTAACTTATTGTGAAGCTAATAGAATTATAGGTTTTTACTTACAGGACTGTGTTTCTAACCTTAACTTGAGGCACATCAAATTGTGATTCAGTCCCATCCTCTGAAACGTAAACTGTGTCACTTCCTTTCTGAATCAATCCTCCAACCCAAACCTGCCCAGTAAGCACAGGCTTGCTAGGTTCCTCAATGTTATACTGTCTTACATCCCCATGCAGCCAGTTAACAAAGTAGAGGTACCGATCATCAAGTGAAATTAGAAAATCAGTTATCAGCCCTGGCATTTCCGGTAGAATCCAGTTCTTCACCTTCAGCGATTCCACTGATATCACCACCTGTGAACCATAGTTTGACAAGTTTCCATCTTATTAGTAGCTTGCTTGCTGCAAAGTTATTTTTTTTATAGAAATGATGAAATATTACCTCATGACTCCATGAATCATCTGTATTCTTGAAGAACCTCACTATATTACTGGTTAGAGCGCAGCCGACAAAACCAGTATCTTTAGAAGGGTCATGTAGAAATCTAATCTGCAGATATTAATTTAAGGAGGAAAAAACAAAAGAGATAGTCAATATTTAGAAGCTTCCCTATGCTAAAAGTATGAAATTCAATGCTTTACTTCTAACGGTAGAAGCCCAGTATCGCCTAAGTCCAATGTCTGCTTCAGTTCACCAGCAGACCAGTTGTAAACATGGAGATGCCTCCCATATAGTCCATTAGCCACATGTTCAAGATCAAATCCTTTACTGAAAGCTGCTGGTGCTCCCCATGATGTACTAATCATCGTATTATGCCGAGGTTGATACCAGAAATCATATCCAAATAATGGACTGTGACCTGGTTTCTCCCACCTGTCTTTCCATTTTTCTTTAGAATGAGATAAAATTCTACAAAACTGACTGATCTAAGAGCTAAATATCATTACCTTCCCTTTACATTGAAATCTGAATCCAATAGAAGGAAGCCATTCCCATCTGCATTGCCATCTTTGTCGCCAAGGCAAGACACCATAATGTCACCGGATGCAAGGCAATGGGAGGTGTGAGGATAAGCCAAACCAGTCTCCTTGACAATATCTTCAGGCTCGACCACCTTATGCAACGCCGGAGCTTTCGGATCCGTCAGGACGTCGACGACATAAATGCGACCAGATCTGCTCAGATTTGTGAGATTGATGGAAAATTTGAATAGGAATCTGGAGTTTTTGGAGAGCTTTGGGAGACTTACAGCAATGAAGGCAATATCAAGAAACGCCTATCATTAGATGTGTCGCCATGGCAGGAGCTGCAAGCATTCCAGCCAGAGTGATGCAGTTCATCACCTATATATGGAACAGAAAGTCTGTGGATGACTTGCGAATAGGTTGGCGAGTTAGGATCAACGTCCACTGTTGCCAAGTAATCAGGCTTCCCCTTCTCATGCTCAGTTCCTATAATATTTTAGTTATGGAAACTTATAACCTCTCATGTAAAGAATGAATCTTTGGTAATACAATTGGACTTAAATCAAACGAATAATTGAAGGAATATTCATCAACATATGTTAGACAGAGAGAGAGATTATTATGAGCAAATTTACCGTTATAGACGCAGGTAACGTAGATCAAGGCCTCCGGAGGTCCCTTCATTGCCTCAAGTGGAGAGGCATAGCCGGGGCCCTTCCCCCCTACATGCGCGCAGCACGTATTTCCCTCTCCTCCGGCCGCCGCCGCCACCGTTGTCTTCCGCCCATCCACAGCTGCTCCGGCCATCGTTCTATCTTCTCTCAGGTCGCCCCCAACCTACAAGAATGCTGCCTTATCTAATTGTAACAGGGATCTACGAAAGGATAACAATAATAGGCGTTGTGGGATCGCCAAAGGTATCTTTAAGCCTTTTGGGAAAAGTAGAAAAAGCAAGGGGGCGTGAAGATGAATTGGTAGTGGTGACTTTATGGCGATTTTAAGAAGACGATCAAGTTGCTAAATATTAGGACGACGAGGCGGTATCCTAGTGGTGGATTAGAAAACAAAGCTTGTTTTGTTCTTTGTAGCTGATTTGCTTGATGAAAGTGGACGGATTATCGGCGAAGTGGCGATTGTGCCGTTTGTGGTAAGGATTTGTTTTTTTACGGGGAATTCGGGTGCTTTTTATTTATTTATTTATTTAAATTAATTAAGTTAAATTCATATAATTTATATATGTAAGATTTAAATTTAAGATCTGTTGATTGATAATTAAAATTCTCAACTAATAGATTAAAATGAAATGTATATTTTAGGGGAGGGAATGGGATTGTTTCTACTAATAATAGAATCATAAGATTACAAAATCAAGGAATATTATAATTTTTTGTTTAATTTTAGTGCACAATCTCACAAATAGAGAAGAAGAAGTTCATCAATTAATTTTATATTACAAAATTATTTTTAATAAGATTTTCTTCTTATATGCGCTAATGAAATTCTTAAATCTTCCAACCATACCCTACCTATTTAGGGGGTACGACAATAAGGGATGAGAGAAAACCAGAAAACGTTAAGTCCGTACCAAATTTTGACTTAAGTTTGACAAGATATGCAGTGGAAGTCTCAACGCATAAAAGTATTGGGTGAAGCAATGGATCATCATATGTTTTTTTTTTCCCATTTATGTAGATTGATTTGTTGGTTCATTTGATCAATCTCAATTCATGAACATGTCACCTAAATATTGAATAATAATTCATAGTTTTTTTTTTATTAATTCAATAGTATGATAGAATTGAATCTCTTCTGCCTCCTCTCTTTGGCAGGATAATTTATTACGTGTGGAGTCTTGATAGGAGAATTATCCATATTCTATGAGGATACACAACAAATACAAAGCAAATACACAAAAAAATTGTGTATTTGATGTGTATTTATTGTGTATCCTCAAGGAAATCAATAGTTTATTCCATATGGACTCCGCATGTAATAATCTCTACTTAGGCATGCCTTAAGAAATCTAAGAGTATTGAGTTTTGATATGAAAAAAAAATTTACTTATGCATGAATCTTGATATATATTGAAATTAGAAAATTTTCAAAATTAAATAAAGGACCATTTGAATTCTGATTTCAATAAATTTATAATCAAATTACGATTTTGTTTGGAACAACTTTCTTACTGCTTCTTAAAACATTTTTTTAGTGTAAGAAATTCTAATTAAAAAAAAAACTAGAAAGTTACTTTTAAAGTTGTAAGAAAGATATCCCAAATAATCCTAAATATCTCAATACGACACACATATCAATACCAAAAGTTATTCAATTCAAGTTCAATTGAGCCTTGATCAAGAAGTTGAAGCATAGTTGAAAATTTTGGGACATAAATTAGAAAATCAATTGATTTCTAAACATGCTTACAATCAAATTGGTGTCTTGACAAGACAATTCAAACAAGCCCAAAATAGTTTAGTTTTGATATCATTAATGCACTTAAATATTGAAATAATTATCTACGATCAAGATAATCAATACAAGTTGTCTGATAGTTTTTTAATTTTGGGTACGCTAACAAATAGTTTCACTCTCATAGACTATAAATAGGCCCCGCACCCACCCTACCGCGGTGTCACGCCTCGAGTTCTATATTGGAAGAATTTTATCTCATTTCTTTTTAATATTCATGTTCTCCATTTTCAATTCATATTATTATCTATTTTTTGTTGACAATTGATACTCATTTATAATACGATTATCAACAACTAGAACTGATTAATTGCATCCAAGAAAATATAATTAATTATAAACAGTGGAACACAAAATTTCATTACTATAGTCAATATTAATATTTTATTCCAAAGTTTAAAAATATTATATACAATAGTCACTATCGACTACAAAATAATACATTTAAACAAAAAAACTTTAAATAAAATCAAAATAACATTGCTGCGAAGCCTCAATTCGTAGATTTCTTATCTTTATTTGAAATCTTATAAAATCACGTAATTAGCACAAAAGTCAATCAAGTAATCAAAACTACTTACTGCATTTAATGCAAGGAAAAAAAATCAATATGTATGCTCCAATTTCAGCCCATATCAATCAACAATCAATAGTCTATCAATAAAATCAATAAAAAAATATATGAAATTCATATCAATCAATAGTAAAACCAATATTATTAGTAAAAACAAAAGCGATATATTAAACTATAATAAAATTAATAAAGAAGAGGGATCAATCAATGGACATGTTATGCTATGTTGCATCAGTATCAATGCTAATTCAATTAGTTTTATATTAGTTGCGTCTATCAATTAATTCATATTTTATCATGTCAATACAATAAAAAATATAAATATGAAGAGCAAGACATGATATATAGCTTTAATGTGGTGTTTTCATCCTTCGACCTCACCCGTTACCCAATTGATCATTAGTCTTTAATTTAACCACAACCGTCAACTAATTTGTCATATCGACCTTTATCTTATCATCATTATTCATTATCTTAAGTCAATTCACAGTTAGCTTTCAATAATCATTTAAGAGTCACCATTCTTTATCCATCAGCTTAATTTGGTAAATCAATTACAAGCTAAAATTAGGATCACACCATAAATCATTTTATCTTAAGGAAAGCATATCAACCTATTCTCCTGCGTAGAGTATTATATCTTAAGAGCCAACTCGTATTAATTATAATATTAACAACCATCATTCATTGCTTACATGCAAATGTCAGATTTTGTTTTGAATCAATGGTATCCGCCTTTCTTTAATATATGAAACACAACATGAAATGTAGGTATCTATAAAATATAGGAAAATATGTATGCTAGCCATTAGCTTCAGAAAATCATAACTTTTTTATCCGATAAAATTTAATAATATTATGTTCAAAATGTTTATATCATATGCAAAAAAGTTACATGTTGGAAGTGTGATAAATTAGGAGAAATATATTTTTATGTGTTTTGAAAAAAATTAAATCAGTAGATATGAAATTATTGAAAATAAAAGTAGGTTTTATGTTACTTATTATGATTAGAAGGCTTTTCCCAATTGAAGTAATCAACGAAAATGACCAAAATCTAACTTTCTCTCTCTTCACTCTCTCATCATCCTCACCCTTTGCCTCTCTTCTTTCATGGCAAGCCCTGCGAATGGGGAGGAGGAAATGGCATAGTGCATTAGGCTTATGATATATATATATATATTCATATAGAACGTATTACATTATGGGAGTTACAATAATCAACATAGACATGTTTGTTTGGTAAGAAGGACCGTAGTCGCAGGAGACCGGGGTCAGAAATACCGTTGTCTGTTGATAATGGTCGGACAGACCGTAGTAGGCGACAGAGATCGAAAGGATCGTAGTCGGCAGGAGACCGGGGTCAAAAAGACCGTTGTCTGGTGATAGAGGTCGGACGGACCGTAGTAGGCGACGGAGGTCGGAAGGACCATAGTCGGCAGGAGACCGGGGTCAGAAATACCGTTGTCTGGTGATAGAGGTCGGACGGACCGCAGTAGGCGACGGAGGTCGAAAGGACCGTAGTCGGCAAGAGACCGGGGTCAGAAAGACCTTTGTCTGGTGATGGAGGTCGGACGGACCGCAGTAGGCAACGGAGGTCAGAAGGACCATAGTCAGCAGTATTCTGGGAGAACTGTGGGCACCAGGTGGTGGCCTGGTGGAGCTCAAGGCCTCAAGTAGTGGTCCGACGGAAGTCTGGGCCTCATGTGATGTTCTGGTGGAGCACACGGCCTTTGATGATGATCTGGCGAAGACAAGGGCCTCTGGCGAAGGTGAAGGCCGCTGGTAAAAGGGAGGGTGTCTGGCGAAGGTTAGGACCTCTGGCGAAGGTGAGGGTCTCTGGAGAAGGTGAGGGCCTCAGATGAAGACGTCAGGCCAGAACGTAGGGCCTTGAGCAGAACGTCGGGCCTGAATGTCGGGCCTTCAGTAGAACGTCGGGCCTGGACATCGGGCCTGAACGTCGGGCCTTGTGATGGTGGTGCGGCGAAACTCCGGCGGTGGTCGAGGAGGAGCTTCTTCATTCTCTTCCTTCTCCTCTTCCTTCTCTTCTCTTCTCTTCTTGCTTCTTGCTTGGATCCCCCTCTCAAGAGAAATGAGGGGTCTATTTATAGATTTTATGGAGTGGCATGGCCCATAAATAGGCGTGAGATCAGGGGCGAATAGGGAGTGGTCGAATGGACGGCCGATGCTGAATCCTACGATCGTGCACCGTTCATTGGACATTTGAAGGCCTTAGTGATTTCATAATTCGGTGATCTTGGGCTCGTTGGATTTGTCTCATCAAGCCGTTCGATTCGAGTATAAGCTCGTTAAAATCAGACTCCGTTTGGTAATTCAAACAGTGCTACGAAGCTTCCAATAGCGCTTTGGGTCCTTGATTCGGGCTCATTTGGGCTCGGATTGACTCGAATTTGGTGTCGTTGGATTCACATTTCAGAGACGCTCAATTTGACTATAAGCTCGCTGAAATCGGAGTTCGGGAGCTCCCGGAATTAATTTTTGAAGTTTCTGAACTGGTTTTGCCTCGAGATTCGTGCCCAATCAAGATAATTTTGGAGTACGTATCAAATATAGTATTATTGTGCAACAAAGCCTTCAATGTCATGACAATAATTTCTGGAGCCGCTGTGCTCTAGTTCAAACAGAAATTTAGATTCTTATTTTTAAATTTATTTTAATTATTATTAGGTTGTTACATGCACGGCTCTAAAATAATTATTGGAGAGATTTTAGAGGCTTTAAGATTAATCCAAGAACTTTACTTGACCACCGTTGGACGACCATTATTGTCGGACCATCACCATTCTACCAAAGTCGTTAAGTCACCTATGTTTAACCATCGTTGTCAAAATCCTCCCACCCGACAATCGCCATCAAACTATCAATAATTAACCATTACTAAATCATCATCTTTGAACCATCACTATCTAACCATTGTTATCAAACAAGCATCGCCTGACCTTCTCCATTGGACGACCATCTAACCATCTCCATAGTTGGATCGTTGTAGTCCGAGTAATATTGTTGACTGCCATTGTCGGACTGCCATCATTCACCCATAGCCATTATAATACCTCTCATCCCTTATTGGCTCAATAACATTCTTCTCACAAAAGTACAAGCCAACTACTTATACCATTATAATCCCACTTTCTCCAATTTGAAGTATTGCCAAAACTTAATAATTTTCACTTACCTAATGAACTATTTCAAGATTTTTTCCCTTCCATAGTTTTTCACATAAAAAACTCTTTTATTCTTGCATTGTCTTATTTTATCTATATATCTACTAGATGGTTATACAAAGTTAAAATGTTGAATACTTTTTCTAATGTTGTGAATATTCTAGTGTGCAACAAGTTTAATCTTACTTTTAATAGTTGAAAATATATATTAGTATAGAAAGACTAAATGGTTATAAAAAATTGTTTTGATTTTTATTGTATTATCCTAATTTAGTAATTTTGATATCCATTTAATTCGTTGTGTTTTGATTTTTTGTTCTAATTTAGATTGAACAAATAGAGAATGAATAGTTGTTGTCAAGTAGCTAAAATTAGAAAAGAATATGCAAACTTTCATAAGGTGCTGAGTTGGGTAATTGGATAAAAGTGAGCAATCAAAGAGTGAAATGTGTCATGTTTGGGGCCTAAGCCCATATATTACTATGAAAAAGAAAAAGGTTACAAGTAAAAAAAGGTACATGTAAAAGCATCCCAATATAAGCAAAAACAAAAACTTATGTAGGACATATGTGAAAAGAAACCCCAACTATACCACCCATAACATTCAAAAACTCAAATAGAGAACCAAAAACTTGGTAGATTGCACTGAACAAAAATAAGAAGACAAGCTGCTACAGACCGAGCAACAGAAACTGCAAAAGGAGTTATATAACATTGTGCACTAGTCAATGAGAATCCAACACCAGAAATCCAATACCCGCATAACATGAAGACCAACAGAGTGCAAACTCCAGTTGCTGAAATCAGAAATACTGCTCCCAGGAGATGTTTACATATAGAGCAGAGTAGCACAATGAGATATCCAAATTTTGAGTTCTATCACCCAGAGACCAAAAAACACATTGCTCCTGAGCCCAACTACCTGGACTCAGAATAATGCAATAGATCGAGTAGTCATATCCTTGGTTGCCCGTAGACCGTCCAAGGGATAGGCAGAGGGAGCTTCATCATCGTCCAGGCAAAGCAAATCTGCATATACCTGAAGGGACCAAAAGCCATAGGGACAGAACAGAAAAGATCCAATCCTCCACCTTATAATTTTTCTAGTAATTCTAGCGAGTTTTTCCATTTCAATATCTTCTCAAATAAGACTCTTTTAATGCCTAACAAAAGAGAGGTGTAGCATTGCGAGTTGTTCCCAAACCTCTTATTATTCCTCTCTTTCCATATGTAGTAAATCACAGAGCAAATAATTAGCTTATAAAAATTGTTCACCTCATGTTTGCCATTGAAATTACCATTCAACCAATCAAATAACTACAGAATAGTAGGCCTAAGAAGGAATCTATTCATACCAGGAATCATGGTAGCCAAAATAGAAAAGGAATAAGAACATTCAAAGAACAAATGAGAGACCATTTCATCATATTGATTGCATAAGCTGCAGATTTTCGGGACCTGAATATTCCTAATAAGAAGTGCATCGACGGTCTTGAGACATCCCTTTAAAGCAAGCCAAACGTATACTGAATGCTTAATTACATATCTTTTGTGCCAGACCATGGTATACCAATTACAACAAGGGTATTCAGAGTAAAACTCCACTATATAATTTTTAAAATTGTAGTTGATTCGGTCTTTCCAGAGCAAACAAGGACCATCACAGCCAATCTCCCTAATGTCAGCAAAAACATCCCGAAGCTGGGATGAGAAAGTGTCGGGTATCACCCAGGAATTCCCAGAAATTAAATCCTTAATGGTCAAATCCGGAAGAGAGGCAAGACTGACATCCCCAGTAAGGTGCAATCATTATACCAATGATCCCATTTAAAGGAGATAGGAGCATTATGCGTAATTTTAAACTGAAAACAAGATTTAGCCAGGATAGCAGTGTTGCATATGGACTTCTAGATTTTAGATGCAAAAGCATGATGTGGCTTCCAAGGAGAAGAGTATTTGTTTAACAACCAATCAGCTAAAGGGGAGGGGCAGTTGTACATCCGAATAATAACAGAGCAGTTGAAAGCAAATTGCATTGCAGAGATAGAAGGAATACCCAACCCGCCATTGGCTATAGGCAAGCAAATTTTGTCCCAAGCTATCATATGCAGTTTATTAGTAGAATTAATATCTCCAAAGAATAAAAACCTAGAGCTGATTTTTTAAAAAAATTTATGCACCGATTTAGGCAAAATTGCACCCCTGATCCAATAGGCAATTGTGTTTTGAATTGTAAATTTCAGATATTGAAGTCTTCCATCAAAAGACAACAAATTAGATTTCCACCTGTTTAACTTCCTATTAAGACTATCCATAAGAGGCATGTAATCTTCAATTTTAAGCTTATAGAAGGATAATGGAATACCCAAATAAGTGATTTTGCTTGCTATGCTATGAATAGAGAGAGCTTGACAAATTTCAAGTTGATTGCTTTGGTGTTTAGGAAACATAATAACACTTTTGTCATAATTAACATGAAGCCCCGAAACATAAGCAAAGTCTCTTAAAATGGAAACCAACTTATTGCAATTTTCTTAGGTGGCCTCTCCAAAAATGAGAACATCATCTGCATAGAGCAAATGAGAGAGAGAGTGAAGTTTTTAGAAGAGATACCTTTGAAACCTCTTTCCTCAAGTAGATTAGAAAAAGCATCCATAACCAGACAAAAAAGATAAGGGCTTAAAGGGCATCCCTGCCTAAGCCCAGCAGTAGTAGGAAAATAACCTTCAAGCGCACCATTGAGAACAATATAGAAATTGACATCTGAAATGCAAGCTTTAATCCAGGTGATAAAAAGACTAGGAAAGCCTTTCTGAATGATCCTAGCAAGCAAGAATTCACGAGAGACAGAGTCAAAAACCTTCCTGATGTTTAATTTAGCACAAAAGATATTAGCTCATCTTCTTTTACCCGCACTGGAAAGAATATCACTAGCAAGCAAAATATTATCGGTGGAGACTCTAGATTTAACAAACCCAGCTTGATTATCCTTGAAGATATAGCTCATAGCCGATTTTAATCTAGCAGCAATTACCTTTGCAATGATTTTGTACAAAACGTTACAAAGAGCAATAGGTCTATAATCAGATATGTTGACAACATTTTTATG
Source organism: Dendrobium catenatum (assembly GCF_001605985.2). Lineage (NCBI taxonomy): Eukaryota > Viridiplantae > Streptophyta > Magnoliopsida > Asparagales > Orchidaceae > Dendrobium > Dendrobium catenatum. The sequence goes on from NW_021319195.1 coordinate 239,062, forward strand.
TTTTGGGATTAAACCAAGAGCGGTTGCTTTGACACCATTCGGTAAGTAACCTTTTAAAAAGAAAGATCTAATAGCTTTGCAAACAACCGGTCCAAAAATGTGCCACCCGGTTTTGTAAAAAAGAAAGTTAAATCCATCAGGGCCTGGAGCTGATTTAGAAGACCCCTTAAAAACCGCAACTTTGATTTCTTCATCCAACACATTAGAAGCAATAGAAAATGCATAGTTATCGGGTAAGACAATCCCAATAGGAAAACTCTCCAATTCCAGATTTGGTGGAGGAAAAGGGTTATAGAGATCTTGAAAATACTTCAAAAAAGTAGTAATCACATCAGCACGGGTAGAGGAGGGATTACAAGTAATCAAGTTGACAACCAATTTGTTACTGCCCATTCTACATCTAATTTTTTCATAAAAAAATTTGAGATCATCTTCCCCAAATTTAAGCCAATTTACCTTGGCTCTTTGAATAATCCATGAGGCTTGAATGAACGTGAATTTAGCTAATTCAGCATTGCATAACCTGTAAGAATGATTAAGATCAGAGTTAGTAGGATCAACGTGCAAATTCTCCAGCAAAAAGCTTTGGTTACTGTGTAGATAGTCCAAATGTCTAGAAATACAGGTAGAGGAAGCCCAAGTTTCTTTTTTAATGCCTTTTTTGAACGGCCTAAGAGAGTTACAGAGATGAGAAAGAGGATTACCAAGGCAAGGCATTGTGAAGACCTCTAAAAACATCGACTAATAGCTATCAATTTTGGTCCAGTAGCTTTTGAAAAGGAATCTGTGATGAACCTGAAAAGAGCTCCCAGGATGAAGAATAATGGGACTGTGATCCGAACAAGAAAGACTTTGAAAAGAGCAATAGGATTTCGAGAAATTACTCATCCAGCCCCCATTTACAAGAACTTTATCCATTTTAATGTGAATGAGACTGTCCAAACGTTGATTGAACTAGGTATATTTACACCCAATAGAATGTAAGTCCACAAGAACATTGTGGAAGATCGAATCATTAAAATCCTTCAGAGCAGATTGCATGATGAAGGTACCCCCCAACTTTTCGGAGGCATACCTACAACAATTAAAGTCCCCTATAATAGCCCAGGGCAGATGACTCGCAGGAACCACATGTGCTATAGAATTCCACAGATCCTTTCGGTCAGAGCTACAATTGGAAGCATATACAACAGAAAGCTGAAAAAGAGGTTGATTGGCCACCGAAATCATACCAGAAATCAACTGAGAAGTGACAAGATTGGGGTTGAAGTTAATCTTAGAAGCATTCCACTTCATCCAAATCCTCCCCGATGTAGAAAGAGCAAAATTATGACAACTAGCCTCATTAGCAAAGAGGGAGTGAGAAGTTTCAAAAAACTGTTCATGTCAAGACTGAACATGAATCCTGTTCTCCAAAATACAGATCAAGTCAAGCTTAAAAGACTCAATGAGACGCTTACAGCATAAAACTTTATCAGGGCGATTAAATTCCCTAATGTTCCAAGACGCTATGGGAGGAAAAGACATTAGGAATTCAGATTTTGTTGAGGTTTTTTGGTCTGCTTCCCCCTTGCAGGTTTTTTGGACGTAGAAGTCGACGGAAGCTGAATAATATTTTTAGCTAATTTTTGTTTCTTCTCCTTATCAACAACGCCTACAACCACTAGACAGTCATCTGTAGAGTTGCCTAAAACAACATTTTGCTCATTAACAGAACCTTTAGAATTTAGAACATCAAACTTATTGGGAGAGATGAAATTCTTCCCTAAAGTTGGAGAATGAGAAATTAGGTTGTTAGAAGATGAAAAAGCAGCATCATTAGGAGAATTTAGGTTAGGAATTCCCGGAATAATGGCATCCCCTAACTCAGGAAGAGCATCCTGAGTAGTAATCACAGTATGAACCAAAGATTTCTAAGGAGAGGGAGAATGCGGTTGGTATAGAGGACTAGTAGCATTGGGAAGGTTCTGCAGATATTCCGTGGCTGGTACAGGATTATTGGTAGTAGGATCCGGAGGCACTACATTGGAAACAAGGGGTTTCAAAATATTCTGAGGCCTGTAGTGAGGCATGAAATGAGGTTTTCTGCTAAAACTTCTGCCCCGATTATTAGGCAGCTCCTTACTTTGTGGATTAGAACCCGATTCTGGCTTGGACGAACAAGAAGAAGAGAAATGCATTAAAGACTTACAATGCTCACAAGGGAATGATCATCATTCATATTGAACTTTCAAGCTAACGACGTCCCCATCCAGCGAAACTTTAATCTCCTCAGGGTATAATGCATTGCTATCAACAAGCACACATACCTGAGCATAGGTAAGACGGGTCTTCAGCTCGGTCAGGTTGTCGGCAGCTACCGGAACTCCAATTTTGCTAGCTATCCAGGAAATCCCCTCTGAGTTCCAACAGGCAAGGGGAAGGTCATGGATCTTCACCCAGATAGGGACCCTAGCAAAGTCCTCCCTCTTAGGTTTGAACTTCGGGTGCCACTTTTGAAGAACAAAGGGTTTTCCCAACAGGAACCACACACCTCTCAACCAAACCATATCGAAGTCCTCCACACAAGAGAAACAGAGAAGAAAAAATCCATCATTAAGGGACAAGAGCTGCACCAAACCTTTTAAGCTCCATGTTTTTTTTTATTGCTCCCAGCAAGGTCTCGTAATAGGGTCGCCTCCCTATGGAATAACCAACAAGACAAAGCTTCAAGTCTTCACCTCATTTAGAAAGCTTCTCCCCAGAAAAAGGGATAATATCCGGTTCCGATGGGAAATGGGAGAACTTTAGAGATTTTTTAGAGGAGTTTTCCGGCTCAAAAACTTTGTTCCAACTCTCAGTGATCGGACTGACCTGAACACCTGAAGACATAACTAGTGGTGGAAAATCATATGGCAATAAAGCTGCGTCCATGTTGAAGGAAGAAGAAGATCCCTTCGGCAACGCCGGAGGAAAAAGAGGGGAGGAGAATCAGCAGAAAACGAGGGAGAAGGAAAACCCTAGCCGCCTCGCGATCGGTTCTGCTAAGTTCTATTCATTTTTTCATTATAAATGTGTCATGTTTGAGACAAAAGATTTCTTGTACTATCTCCTCGTGTGAGGTTACCTAGAGGATAGGCTTTTGAAATCCATAACAATGTAAAAAGGGAACATAGGTTAATTTTCAAAGTGCTAAATTTAAGTTGGACATAATCTCTCTAAATCTTAGCATTTCATTGTAAAAAAAAAAATTGAATCGATGATGTTATCTTTCATAATTATGCATTCACATTACTTTATATTCATTTTACATTAGTATGCATTTATCCTACATCGCTATCTCATGCTACATTGAAGGGAAATGGTTGAGGAAGAATTGATGGATGTTTGGAGAGGAAAAATGTCCTAAATGAGGAGATTATGAGAGAGATTGGAATTATGGATGCTACAAAACCCTTTTAAAATATATGAAAATGAAATATCATAAAAAGGAAGGTCATAGAGAGACACATATTCAAATTCAAGTAAAAGTCATGAACAAGTGATTTAATTTCTTCATAGAAAGATGTACATTGATCTCAAGTATTAGGCTTTGTTTGGGGTGTCTTTTTTGCTACTGCTTAAAACAGCTTTCTAGTACATATATTTTAATTTTTATATTAAGAAGTTGTTTTAAGAAGTAGTAAGAAAGCCGACACACACGAGACCTTAATATACCTCAAATATTGCAATATGATGTCCTTTTTGTTTAGACTAAATGAGATGTGGAATCACATTATCCCATATAGCCCGCAAGCACACATGATCGGCCACATGCCCCGTTTTACAATACCACCTCCACTACTCTTATTCTACTGCTAATATAACTAATTAGAGGCTCTTTGTTTTTCTGTTTTTAGCAAGTGAGTGTCCGTAGGATATATATCAAAACCTTGTGAGAAGAAGAAATCATAATATAGAATACTATTATCGTTTACAAGCTAAGAAACCTTATGTTCTCTTTGGTTCTTTATTTTTGTGCTTTGTTTTTCATCTCCATGTCATATCTACCACAACAAAATGCATGTCACGACATCCTTCATCTTGTCTCAATAAATTTATTTTCTTCCATAAATAAATAAATATTTTAAGAAGAAGTTCATTTTATACAAACACTCTCTTTTATTTTTTAATAAAATAAAAAATTAATACGCATCAAAATACAATTGTTTTCCGGGTCGGCAACGATTTTTATTCGTTACTAAATGCCTAAATAAATAAATTATCTTTTATTGCACACAGTCAAAATAATCCAACTTTACAAAAGTCACAAAATTATTTAATTAGTATAGCCGCGTCAGCGACCAATAAAACCCCTTAATCAATTAAAATATGACACGTGGAATACTGTCCCCATTATTTGACTATAAAATACCTTCAGGGCTTTCTTCTCCCTGCCTAACGGTTAGCTCAAGAAGCACCGACTTGAGACCTCAGCAGCTCAGCCTCCGCCGCCGGGAAAAATGGCGGAAGCCGTTCACCTCCTCCTCCTCCTACTAACGTTCGTCTTCTTCTCCCCAGGTAACAAGAACTCCCTCATTTCCTTCTACTTTACGCGAAGCATTAACACTCCCCTGTGCTCCTTGCAGTTCAATCGGCCTCCAAGGTCCTCTTCCACGGTCTCGGCGTAGACTACGGCCAACTCGGCGACAACCTTCCTTCCCCTGAGGCTTCCGTCGCTCTCATGCACTCTCTACGCTCCTCTGCAGTTAAGATTTATGACGCGAACCCGGAGATCCTCCGCGCCCTCAGCGGCTCAAACCTCGTAGTCTCTGTCATGGTCCCCAACGGCCTTCTCCCGTCCATCGGCACCAACCAGTCCGCCGCCGACGCCTGGGTCTCATCCAACATTGTCCCCTTCTATGGCTCCGTACGCCTGCGCTTCCTACTAGTCGGCAACGAGATCCTGTCCAATTACGCATCGAACTCGACTTTCTGGCCTTTTCTCGTCCCGGCGATGACTCGCCTTCATCGCTCCATCAGATTATTCTCCCTTCACGGCATCAAGGTCAGCACTCCCCATGCCATGGACGTCCTCCAATCCTCCTTCCCCCCTTCTTCCGGCCGCTTCCGGTCCGACATTGCCGTCCTAATCATCCGCCCCATGCTCGAATTCCTCCGGCGAACTTCCTCCTATTTCATGATCGACGCTTATCCCTATTTCCCATGGTCTGAAAACCCCAATTCCATTTCAATCGACTACGCCCTTTTCCAGGGGAACTCCAGCTTATACTACCACGATCCGGTGACCGGACTCACCTACACGAATCTATTGGACCAGATGCTCGACGCGATGGCCGCCGCAATAGCCGCTGAAGGGTTTGCCGAGGTCCGGCTGGGACTGGCCGAGACAGGGTGGCCGAATGCCGGCGATCTGGATGAGATAGGAGCGAATGTGCATAACGCGGCGATCTACAACCGCAAACTGGCGATACGGGTTGCGGAGCAGCGCGGGCTACGGACGCCGGCGAGGCCGGCGGCAGCGATTCCTGTATTTGTTTTCTCGCTGTATAACGAGGATCTGAAAACTGGACCAGGGACGGAGCGGCACTGGGGGCTTCTGTACCCGAACGGGACGGCGGTGTACGAGGTGGATCTGAAGGGGCGGCGGCCAGAGGCGAGCTACCCACCGCTTCCTCCGGCGACGAACAATGAGCCTTTTAAAGGGAAGCTTTGGTGCGTGCTGGAGACCAACGGCGGCTTGAACTTGACGGCTGTGGCGGCCGCGCTGAGCTACGCATGCGGGCAGGGTAACGGCACTTGTGCGGCTATTCAGACAGGGGGGAAATGCTTTCAGCCTAATACGGTGGCGGCGCATGCGAAATACGCATTCAATTCGTACTGGCAGCAGTTCCGGAGTACCGGCGGTTCTTGTTACTTCAATGGCCTAGCGGTCCAGATCACCACTGACCCGAGTAAGTTTTTTTTTCTTCTAATTTTCAAAAAAAAAAAAAAAGCTTTTTTAACTTCCCAAAAAAAAAAAAAAAACTTTTTATTTCTTTTTCTTTAAAGAATAATTGGTAATATTACAGATACCATCCAACTTGAATTCTGCTGATAATATCCCCATCTATTTCACCATCACTCTGAACAATAGATCCAAGATATCTAAAATGTGTACTCTTATTAATGACTTGATCGCCCAAAGTCACAATCCCCTCACTAGGTCTATTACTACTAAAATTGCACTCCATATATTCTGTTTTAGATCTACTCAAGCGAAAACCTTTAGACTCTAAAGTTGACCTCCATAATTCAAGTTTACCTTCAACTCCCTCTCTAGTCTTATCAACAAGAAGAATATCATCAGCAAAAAGCATACACCAAGGTACATCCTCTTGCAAATGTCTAGTGAGAACATCCATGACTAAAGCAAAAAGATATGGGCTTAAGGCTGATCCTTGATGTAACCCAACCGAAATAGGGAGAAGTTTAGAGAGAATAAGGAGGATTTATATATAATATTTATTGATTTAGAGAAAGCATATGATAAAGTTCCAAGAGAAGTTATATGGAGAGTTCTAGAAAAGAAAGGAGTTAATGATGCTTTTATTCAAGTCATTAAGGATGTGTATGTATGACATGTTACTTGTGCTCAAACACATGGTGGTTTGACCAAATATTTTCCTATTTCTCTTGGATTATATCAAGGATCAACCTTAAGCCCTTTTTTTTTTTTTTAAATTTATTCATGGATGCTCTCACTATATATTTGCAAGATGATGTACCTTAGTGTATGCATTTTAGTGATGATATTCTTCTTGTTGATAAGACTAGAGAGGGGGTTAAAGGTAAACTCGAATTATGGAGGTCAACCTTAAAATCTAAAGGTTTTTGTTTGAGTAGATCTAAAACTGAATACATGGAGTGTAATTTTAGTGGTAATAGATCTAGTGGAGGGTTTGTGACTTTGAGCGATCAACTCATTAATAAATGAATTCATTTTAGATACATTAGGTTTACTATTCATAGTGATGGTGAAATAGATGGGGATATTATTAATATAATTCAAGCTGAATGATTGAAGTGGAGGAATGCTTTATATTTGTTATGTGATAGAAAAGTATCACTCAATCTTAAGAAAAAATTTTATAAGATGTTGGTGAGACATGCAATGCTTTAAGGCGCAGAATGTTAGCCATTAAAAAGAGAAGCATAATATTAAGTGTTACTAAGATGAGGATGCTCAGATGGATGATTGGACTTACTCTTAGAGACAGGATATGGAACGAACATATCCAAGAAAAGGTTGGAGTAGTGCTAGTGATAGATAAGATTAAAGAGAGTCGCCTTAGGTGGTCTGGTCATGTAAAATGTTGGCATTCCAATGACCTTGTTAGGAGAGTATATATATTATATTTGAACTATGTTAAGAAAAGTAGATATAGACCTAAAAAGACTTGTTTAGAAAATATTAGAAATGACCTTTCATCATTATATTTAAATGAGAATTTGACTCTTAACAGGACACAATGGAGAAAAAGGATTCATGTAGCCAACCTCAAGTAGTTGGATAAAGGCTTGATGTTGTTGTTGTTGTTGTTGTTGTTGTTGTTGTTAAGAGGGTGAAACTATAACAAAATGTAAGTGACCCTTATTATGGCATAGAGATAATAGATCGTTAAATAATATTTTAAAATTGGTAAATATGTAAATAAGTTTTTAAAATAGAACCATAAATGATGCAAATGAAAAAATTATGAAGGCTCAACCTATGCACATCATCTTGTATGGGAGTATCATATAATATTTATACGTTAATAAAAATTTAGAAATTTAATTAAAACAAACAATAACAACAACCTTAAGCTTTTATCTCATTCCGTGGGGTCGACTACATAAATCCTTTCTTTCATTGTCATAAAGAGTCTAACTTCTCATTTAAATCTAATAAAAAATGTCATTTCTAATACTTTCTAATTTTGTCTTTTAAGTCTAACTCTAACTTTCTTAACATATGCCATATCTTATACATCTACTTTCCTAGCTGACATTTTATGTGACCAAATCATCTAAGGAGACTCTTTCTAATATTATCTACCATTGGAGCTGCTCCAACCTTTTCATGGACATACTAATTTCGTTTTCAATCTTTATGTGTAAAATTACTCATACATTTGAGCATACTTATCTCTGTAATACTTATATTATGCTTAACCTTCTACTGACCAACATTCAAGCCCTAAAAAAAAATTCACCCATTGTATATACTACATTTTAGGGGTGTCAATGAATGATCCGACTCACCAACCCAACTGAACCGACTAAAAAACTTTAGGTTCAGGTTGACCTATTTAATAAATGAGATCAGGTTCGGGTTGACCCGTTTAATAAATGAGATCAGATTCGGGTCGTGCATTACTGTTTATTAAACGGGTCATGTTCAAGTTGACATGCCAACCTAGTTTTGACTTGAAATTGACTCGTTTAATAATTTTTCTTAATTAATTTTATTTGTTGGTATAATATTATTTTTTATATAAATTGACCTAAAATCTATGATTAATAAGATACCTTTTTTAATTATAATGGGTTATGAGGTCGACATTGGGTTGCGAGCGGGTTGAATTTGAATTCAATTTTTTGTTCCATTTAACAAACATATTACTTTCAAATTGATTGGATTCAATTTCGGGTTATATACCAACATGAATCATTGACACATTTTGACCTTATTACTTTAAATAAAATAAAAGAAAAGTATGCATAAATTGCAATCGAAGCCTCTTAAGGGTTGTTTGGTGTCTTATTTGGTGCGTGATTCACATTAAATTTATGGTAAATCCTCCCAAACAGGGTTTGAAAGTGCAATAAATTCCAATCCCTCGTAAATCCCATATTTACATATTTATGGCGTAGCGTGAATTCAGAATTTACTAAATCCCGTCGCTCGGTGGATTTATGGATTTAGGGACTACGGGATTTACAAGCTTTCGAAGCAAGCTAGCACCCATCTTGAAGGAAGGAGTAGACGAAGATGGTTAGCTACACAGCGAGCAAGCTCATGTCATGCAAAGCACGCGTAGCCGAAGCAGCCACGGAGAAATGGCGAAGATGAAAAGTGAAGAATAAAAAAACAAACCCTATACGACATACTTATTACTATAACTTAAATATTAATAATTAATTAGATTTATGATATAATTAGTAGTATAATTAAGTAATTTAATTTAGTTTAATTAAATAATTAATATCATAATCATCATTAATTTAGTTTAATTAATATTTGTAATTTGTTGGTTATTATACTTATTAGTAGTATAATAGTCATTAAATTAGTTTAATACTTAAATAATTAACCACATCATTAATTAGTAATATAATAAATAATATATAATTAACTTCTAAATAATTAATTTGATAGTTAGTAATCATTTATCTAGCTTTTAATTATATTATTTATCATTATAATTTATCAAAGATAATTAAATTTAAAATTAATAAGCTACTCATAATTATCACGTAAATTAAATTCAAATCATATTAAATTCCTAAATACACATTAAATTTATAACTAACTTATTGATGTAATTCAGCGTTATCTATTCCCATTTAAATCCGTAATTGCTAAATCCTGAAATCTATTGATAAACAAATTCTCTAAATTTAATAGAATTTAACATTTATCATACCAAATAATTTTCAAAATTTAACACCAGAATTTACTAAAGGGAAATTTACATACACATCACTATATACCTCTCATTTTACATATATATAACACCTCATTTATTAAGATTACACTTATACCAACCAAATTCCTATTTCACATCATTTCTACCACTCCGTCTCCACGTACGCTTACGACGTCTTTTTCCAATTTTTCGTTCTTTACGGCATGAACTGGTGAAGTTAAGGAGGGATAATGCCGTTGAGATTGGACCTCTTCACAATCCAAGGTAAAAGAACGAAACTTTTGTTTCTATTTGAGGTGTAGATGATAAAAGCATGTTAATAGAATTCCGATGTAGTGCTATGACCAAATTTATGTAATGTGTTAAGAGATTTTTTTTTGAAGTTTTAATGAGTTCTTTAAATTCATCCATTGTGAAAGTCAGCTGGCAACAATACCAAGCATATTGTCATTTTCTCCTCAAATGTGTTTTGTATATATGCTATTGAGGACCAAATAGTGGAAGACAATTTTATAGATGTATTTATAATCGAAGTGATGATGATTGCAGTTACATTAAATAGGTTGATGAACAAGAAAATCCATGCTATGTCACATATTATGAATTTAAGGCCTTCGACACAAGGACTTCTAAGAAGCTTGACCTGATTCTCCTGATGATTAAAATTTTTGTTACGTTGTTCTTATCGACATTACAATCCGACTTTATTTTGGCTAGTATTTTATGGTGTTGAAGTAGAATGTATGGACTGTTTTAGAGGACGATAGTTGTTATATTAGTAATTTATTTTGTATTTGTCAAAGGTTAATAGTTCAATCGTTATTTTTTTGCTTGTATTGTATTAGTGTTTTGTGTCTTCAATGATTTTGTAGAATGGAAAAAGTATTTGTTTTGGTGCACCTTCAATCTTGATTGAGATTATTCACATTGAATCACTCAGGCCAATGTTGACCTTGATTTCTGCTAATCCTTTGGTCAAAGAGTTTGACTTGGTCAAATTGACCAAGTTAGGCCCCATGACAACCTCCCTTGGATTCAGTGGTTCAAACCAGGTCTGTTGTGCCTAGTCCTAGGCCCTGGGTCAACTTGGTTGACTAAGTCAACCCAAGTTGACCCAATTGACCAAAATCCCTTTCATTTGATTTCAAATCACTTCCAAAACCTCCTTGGCTCAATCTCACACCTTCCTTGAGTTCAGTGGGTCAAACCCAACCTATTAGGCCCAGACCTATGCCCTGGGTCAACCTGGTTGACCAGGTCAACTCATTTTGACCCAATTAACTAGATGAGCTTAATTCAATTTTAAATCCATTCCAAGCCATCTTAGGCTCATCCCCACCCCTTGAACCTATTTGACCAAGTTGACCAGGTCAATCTTTGACGTGGTCAACCTAAGTCCTCATTGGTCAAATTTGACCTATTTAGGTCAAATTAATCATATCCAATCCATTTAAAACCTTTCTAATGTTCCTTGGACTCAAACCACTGCCAAATCAACCTAATTCCCTCTTAATTAGCTCTAGGGTTGATCTTAGCCATTGATCACAAGCATTAGACTATAAATATGAGTTTTAGGGCAACATATAGAAGACATTGCATTCTATTCTTTCCAAGAGCCCCCTAAGCCTAAGAACTTTTGTTTGAGAACTCTCCTAACTTCCCCTCACCTTCCCCAAGTCGATTCCACTCGATTAAACCTCGCTGGCGATGGGATTCTGACAAGCTCGAGTTAAAATCCTTCCATGGTATTTTGTGCTCGATCCGGACGCTAGGAGTTTGAGGGGTATTCTACAATTTTATACGTGAATAGTCAACAAGCTCATATAACCCAAGATCTACTGAATCCATCAATTGGATCGAGGTAAAATTGAAACCCTAGTTAGAAAAACTTAGATTAATTTAACTTTTCATAAAGTGATTATCAAGCCATGTTCTTGATCCCCCGCGAGTTTTGTTCATGTCCTTGATGTATGTTTTAAATTTAGCATGATTTGGTTAACCCAATCACATAAATGAGACAAAATTCCCATCTAGGGCTCGGTTTGTGTAGTAGGTCCGGTAGGGGAGATCAAGACCATTGATGAAATGATCAACAATAATGATCTAGTCTTTCAGCAGCTTGGAATCATCGCAGATCTAAGCCTGCGGGTAAGCCCTTCGTCCAACGCGATCTCGACCGTCGAATCTAAACCATGCTCGATCCGACAGTGCCCACACGTTGCTATGAACCGTAATCATCAGACAATGATTGCATGGCATCGTAATCATTTTCTATGATCGAGTTCCACCGCCGCAGTTTGCGAGACCTATACAAAGCCACCAAGTGTCTCTCATCCACTGATTTGGAATATAAATAGTTTTTAAATTATTTTAAATGGTTTTTTAATAACCAGATTTTTAAAACTTAATTTAAAAATATTTTAAAACCCAAAATTTACATATACTATATCATTTCTTCAAAAAAGAAAAACATATTTCATTAATTAAAAAATAATATTAGTTAAAAAATTAATTATATTTTAAATTATACTAATTATTAAATATTACATATTTTTAATTAATAATTAATTAAAATATTTTATAAAATTTAAAATTACATTTTAAAATAAAATTTTATTATTCTAGAGAAACATTAAACATACTTAAATTTAATATGTAATATTATATTAATTATTTTAAGTA
>NW_021319195.1:251497-368122 GCF_001605985.2 Dendrobium catenatum
ATTTTGAAACCTCATTTTGGGTGAGCAATGAGTCTTTCATATATTTAGTTATGTAAATACATTAAATAATTTTTATTTACATTTTTTTTAAAATTTATATGTTTATATTTTTAATATATATGTATTTTAAATTATTTTAAATTTCTATGTATATTAAATTCCATAATTTTGAGAGACCTACTAATGAAATTTTAAACATAGACTATGCATGTGAATAACATTCATGGGAAAAGAATTAGTGGGTGATTGGGCTCCAATCATTTACTAATCACATCATTAATCATGCTTAATTGTTATTTAGTTATTTTTTATATGTCTAGGACGCACGAGTACTTAGTTTATGCTCTCCTAGATCTAAGAATATGGTGAGCATATATTTTGATGCATTTTTACTTTATGTTACCTCAAGGGTTAGTCCTAAACACTCGATTCAAACTTACTTAACATAATGACACCCTTAGGATAATAATTAAGGACCTGTCTAGCAAACTTTAAGAAATTCTAGGAGATAAGATACACCTTTAATTGACATCAAACTTAACAAATTTAAACTTAGTGATATCTTAAATATCTTAGAATTTTCTAGGAATTTTTAGCACCCTTTAAACCCCCTAATTAATAAACCCTAATTAACATCTTAATTAAGCCTCGATAACTTCAAAAAATTCTAGTAAATTCAAATTAAATACAAAAAATAACCATAATACATCAAACTCTTTATAATTTAATCCTTAATCTCAAAAAATTAAAAGCACCTTAATTGGACTTCAATCTAAATCTTAATTTAATTTTGATTAAATTAAATAATTAACAATTATTAAAAATTCCAAAAATTTTCTAACCACTTGGGAACGCCTCTTTAGGTTCTTTCTGACCTTTGGGGGTGTTTCTAAGAAGTTTAGAGTTGATTTGGATCAAAACCCCTAAAATATCCTTTATTAAATAATTTTAATAATTGATTAATTATCCAAACTTTGAAGAATCATAATTAAGTCAAGAAAAATTTAAATTAGGCAAACTAAAAGGCATTTTACTCTTATTAAAATCTAATATTTATTAAAACTATTAGCTTTTAAGAAATCAACTTAAATCAAAAAGTCAACTCTCTGGTCAATCGTAGTTCGATAGCTTTGGCCTGAAACTTCTAAAATTCACAATTTTGCCTAGAAAACTCCAAATCCTAGCCTACTTCTAAAAGTGACATTTTGGACCCCTTAACTTAGCGGGTAAGATGACTTCGAACCTTCTAAAACTCGTTAACTCAACTTAAACTCTAAAGAACATTATCCTAAGTATTAAAACTAACAAAATAATTTAATTAATGAAAATAGACCCTAATGCATTAATATTTAAACCTAAATCAAAATTTCTCTCTCTGCCTTTAACAAACATGATCATAAAATAACTTGAATTAATTACCCAATATAAGATATATTCGAAGCCACACAGCCTACTGCTACATACATAAAATTATTTGCTATGGTACCACTTCTAGTCCTTGGTTAGGCCAGTGATTTTTTTTTTTATTGTGACGCTCTTGCAAGTGGCACGTGTACTATTTATCTTGACTTGTTGTAGTGATTATTATATTATTCTTTATTACTGTACTTTATTTATGATGTGATGTGCATAATAGATTACCCATAGGATTAGGGGCGATTTTGATACTAACGATGTTTTCTGTAGGTGGTCATCTTCATATAGCAATAATAAAGGTAACTAAAATGATAAATTATAATTATATAATTACTTACTACATATGCTCCAGATGTCTAGCCCCTAAAAATAAATAAGAGCATGGCCAAGTGTGAGTGGCAAAGTGTATTTTATTTATATATATAAACTTCTTGGGATATTTTTATTTAATTGCTTAGGATAATTATGCATGAGAGTCTAAAATTTTCTTTTCCAAAATATAATTTGATGTAATGTATCGAGTTATGAAAGTCTTTAAAAGTGAGGCATTTCAAATGCTAGGTACTCAAAGGGAAAAAGAAAGGCCCTTTACATGAAATTATTTATTTATTTAGGTACTCTTCTGAAGGACGAATCCTACGAAAACCAAAGGAAAATGATACATATAAGATTTGAAGATGAAATGCCTTGATTATAACATTTGCATCATTCAGTGGAATCAAAATCCAGGTTGTTATTAGTGGGGCCTAGCCACCATTACTTTTCTACATATCCTGGGTGGTACTATATATGACACTTGCCATGGACCTTTTTTTACTATGGTGTTTTATTTATATTGATGTGTTTATTTTATTTGAGTCGTATAAATTGAATACTTTTTCTAGGTAATTTCTTTCTTGCATGTGTGTGATCTGATTTCACTAGGCTCTTTAAAGACTAAAACTTTTTTACTAATAATTAAAAATTAATATTTCATAAATTAAATAACATAAAAACTTAATGATATAAGGAATAATCAGAATCATCCAGGGTCGTATGCATATTATTGCATTTCTCTTCTCCCTTGCTATAAGGCATTTCCTCGCCTACGGATAGAGTCTAGATAATCCAACCTATGAAAATAATTTACTAGATATAGGAAAGTATAGTCTTTTTTAAAAAATTATTTTTAAGCATTTTTAACTTTCAAGCATACATGATTTGAAAACCTTTATATTTTCTTTATTATTGTACTTTATTTATGATGTGATATACATAATAGATTACCCATAAGATTAGGGGCAATCTTGATACTGACGATGTTTTCTGTAGGTGGTCATGTTCATACAACACTAATAAAGGTAACTAAAATGATAAATTATAATTATATAATTACTTATTACATATGCTCCAGATGCCTAGCCCCTAAAAATAAATAAGAGCATGACCAAGTGTGAGTGGCAAAGTGTATTTTATTTCTATATATAAACTTCTTGGGATATTTTTATTTAATTGCTTAGGATAATTATGCACGAGAGTCTAAATTTTTATTTTCCAAAATATAAATTGATGTATTATATCGAGTTATGAAAGTCTTTAAAAGTGAGGTATTTCAAACACTAGGTACTCAAAGGGAAAAAGAAAGGCCTTTTACATGAAATTTCTTATTTATTTGTGTACTCTTCTTAAGAACGAATCCTATGAAAACCAAAGGAAAATGATACATAGAAGATTTGAAGATGAAATGTTTTACTTTTAAGATTTGCATCATTCAGTAGAATTAAAATCCAAGTTGTTGTCAGCGGGGCCTAGCCGCCATTACTTTTCTACATACCCTCGATTGTACTATATATGACACTTGCCATGAACTTTTTTTATTATGATAATTTATTTATATTGATGTATTTATTTTATTTGAGTCATAGAATTTGCTTGTTTTTTCTAGATTTCTTTCTTGCATGTGTGTGGTCTGATTTTGCTAGGCTCTTTAAGGACTAAAACTTTTTCTATTAATAATTAAAATTTAATATTTCAGAAATTAAATAACATAAAAATTTAATGATATTGAAAATAGCCATAATCATCTAGGGTCGTATGCATATTATTGCATTTCTCTCCTCCCTTACTATAAGGCATTTCCTCTCCTGCGGGTAGAGTCTAGATAATCTAACCTATGAGAATAAGGTACTAGATATGGGAAAGTATAGTCTTTTTTAAATTTTTTTAAAGCATTTTTAACTTTCAAGCATATATGATTTGGAAACCTTTAACCAGCATACATTGCATTAGAAATCAATTAAATTAAAATTTTAATTGCATTAATTCTAAAAGCATTATACCCCACATAAGTATAAGGTCACTTAGAAAAATTTTTAGACGTCAGTCTTACTTCAAAAAATTGAGCTATCCATCAATCTTTCATAAAGACCATACATCATGGATTTTATACGTTTATGTCATTAGCTTATATTTATTTTCAAGTAGGATATAAGTCCAGAATGCATTAACTATGACACTGGTGTTAGTGTTGGGTATAAAACACTAAGCTTATCTTAGATTTAGAATTCAAGACTATTACATTCAGTGTCTTATTGTATGCCTTATTTATGGGTAAGTTCCTTATTCTTTAGGGGCTATTAATCATGCTTATCTGCGTCACATGGATGACACCACTTTAATCTTTCTCTCTTATCTACTTTGAGTGCATTGTTCATTTTTTTTCTCCAGTTTCTTCTCATTATCTTAGTCCCTCAGGATGTTGATGTGAGTCATGTGTGTTGACTAAGCCAATTGAACCTTTCTTTCCCTTAGAGTAGGAACTTCCTAGTCTCCTCCCTATATGCCAATCCCATTTGAGAGGATAATATAAGATCCTTAATCGAGAGTCTTCTCAAGCCCCGATTTGAGATGTAATTAACCACAGTGACTTGCGCCCATGGAAAATCGAATTCCACCATCAAATAAACTCCACACAAGTTGATGTATCGGGTGGGGGAAACCCCCTGATTCTGATCAAGTTGTGCATATTATTACCCATCAAGGTGCATTGATGAGAGCTGTTATCCTCAATGGTTAATCGTATGTACGATCTAATTTGTCCTTCCATGAGCCCGCTTGCAAATAACATAAAGGCCTGCGATCGTTGTGTCCTTCGGGACGGTGTGATCGTATACCCGTCACATTCTATCCCCGCTGAGCGGTACCCTTTCGGAGGTCCATAATAGAGTAAGCAATATTGCTCGATGATATGTTTTTTTTTTCATAACGAAGCCTGATGCGAAGTATAATAAAATCATGCAGTTCTGTTGAACGTCAACTATATAATTCTGCTCAAAGTGAATAACTTATACCTATTAATTATCACACAATTAAACACCATATAAGGTTCTCAATTTTGTCTACCATTCAAATAACTACAAGTAATGTAAATAAAAGAAACAGTGAAGAGTGCCAAGATTAAGATTGTAATTATAATAGACCATATTTTAACTTTGTCAATTTATTTTAGAGTCATTATAACTCCAAATCGTAAACCGTCTTTGCCATAGTATTTTGATCAAAGTTTTTACTTACATTTTTTTTTGTAATTTTTAGGCACCGACAAAAATCCTTAATGAATTTATATATGTCTATACAACTGAGGATTTCGGGACCTTTAGATGTCCATTTTACAAACCGATTTCACTGATATTTTTAAATAATATGTTTTATTTTGTGAATATTTTTCTATAATATTTTGAGTTGTAAAATAATTTATTTGAATTTTATATTAAAAAAATTGATTAAATTATATTATTATATTAAATAATTACATTATATTAAAATACCTTGAAATATCTTCTATATTATATCATTTTACTTCTCAAATTCCCTAAATCGACAACAGAGAGCATTTAAGAGGAATTAGAGGAAAAGTTAGGAGAGAGAAAAAGGAAATCGAGATTTGAAAGCCACGGTGCAATTTTTGTTCATTAAGTCTATTGGTATAATTGCTCGTGTCGCGGTAAGGAACCTTTACCCTATTTATTATTTAAAAAAAAATTATATTTTTTATATTTTTTTTGATTAAATGTATATTTTCATTATCCAAAAATGTAAATAATTTTGTATTGATAAAACTTTCATCGTGTAACTTTTTGTATGTTATAGAGATCATGATTATGAGCATTTTGAATATTTATTTGAGATTTTTCACTAAATAATTTTGAAAATACAGTAATTTTTATCTACCCAAAATTTATTTTGACTTTCAAAAATAGTGGTGTGGTACAATAAACATCTTAAAACATCATTTTATATAATTCCTGGTATTTTGGTAATTTTTTAAAAATGTGATTTTTTGTCTAATATGATTCTTTATTGTCTACTGTCATGACATTTTGGTATCAGAATAATGGTTAGTAAAAGAATTTGTTTGTACCCAGAGCTTCAATAATGATTTCATTAATTTTTGATATACATTTAGAGTTTTGTTTTGTTTTGAAAAATTGATTTTGTATTTATATTTATTTATTTTATTTAAATAATTTCAGGTAAAGAGCCTATCGCATGAAGCTTTTTACTGATATTAGTATAGTTTTTATGTTAATTTTTTGTTCATTTATTGTTTTTTATCTAATGTGATTGTTGTATATATTCTTTTGCATGCTAGTTGTGGATTGTAATTATTAACTATAGTAATGTGAATTATATTTTACATATTTTATTTACTTTCTTTAATGCAATTAATGAACTCTAGATGTCTCTATTGATCTGGTTAAAAAAAAATTAGAGAATCGAAAATATGTTCTTTCACTTAGATCATGGGATATTACAACAACCATCAATTATGCTTGAACGTATGAACTTGTTGTCATTTTGATAGCAAGTATGCTATCAAACGCATAAACCAAACATATCGAGCTGTAGCGGTAGAGGATGGAAAATGTGAGCACAATGAGCACAACAAGCTATAGCAGAAGACAAAACCTAAGAGCATAATCCAAAAAAGATTATGAAGTATGATAGCAAGCTCGAAGACAATACCCGTGAACTAAAATGCGAGCTCAGCCACCTGTAGTAGCAGAGGAAGGGGATTTGCGATATGTCCGAGGAAGGGAAGTCACGAGAAGTACCAACAATGGGGGATTTTTGCGGGAAGGAAGAAGTCTGAGACACAATGTGTGAGGCTCTATGCATGAAGAAGAGGGAATTTTGACAGGAATATGACATCGTGAGCGTGCATGGAGTGGTATGATGTGAAATAAGAATTTGGATGGTATAATCGTAATATTAAAAAATGAGGTGTTAATTTTTACGAAAAGGAAGAAGTCCGAGACACAACGCGTGAGGCTCTATGCATGAAGAAGAGGGAATTTCGGCAGGAATATGATATCGTGAGCATGCATGGAGGACTGGTATAAATGATATGAAATGAGAATTTGGATGGTATAAGTGTAATATTACAAAATAAGATGTTAGTTATGTAAAATGTTAGGTATATAATGATATATATGTAAATGTTCTCTTTACTAAATTTTCGAATTTACAGTATTTACTAAATCCCAGTGTTAAATCCAATCCGATACCAAAGTTTTCTCCGCCAGCCCTGATTAGATCCGAGGCGGGACTGCGAGCGATAGTATAGCTCGGCGAGTGAAGTGGGAGATGGATAGGGTTCTTATTATCGTCTCAGTCTTCGCCGCTTTACTTCTATTTGGTATACTTCTGAGAGCTTTTTCTATTTCTTTTGTTTTTCTCACTTCCAATTTGTTTTCTCTGATGAGATCAAGCTCTGTTTCCGTTTTGTTTTCTGGTGTAAAGTTTCTGCTAAGAAATCAAGCGATGTTACGGATCTGCAGATCGGCGTCAAGGTGAGATTTTGATTACTAGTTTTTCTAAATCATTCATGGCTAGATAGATGGCGATTTTGCTTAAAAGTTTCATAATGGAATTTCCCAAGTAAATTATTTTAAAACTCGGGTGTTGTTTATCCATGCAATTCTTTAATTAGGGTTGAAAATTTAACTTGATAAAAGATCATTCAATAATCTAATCATTTTTTTTTCTTGAATCAAGTTTCTATCGAAGCCAACTAGTTTAACATGCCAAGCTAGTTTGAATCAAATTGAAAAGAGTCAAACCTAGATCTAATTGAGCTAGCTGAAAAGTTATATTGAAATGCATATACATGTATGTATGAATGTATATTTACTTATATTTTTATTAATGTATAGTTACTTCTATGCATTTATATGTACCATATATGTACAAATTCATGCATATATGTTTAACTAAGAATTTGTCTTCCTTGATAAAGAATTGATGAAAGTTTAGCAGAATTTTGGCTCGAATTGAACTAAACCTACTATGTCTGGCTTGAATTGTGCTAACTTATCGTAAAAATTAGCTCATATCATGATCCTATTAAATGAAATTAAGTTGATCTTAAAAATGTGTCATCATTCACAGCCCTTTTTTTTTTAAGCAAGTGATTTTTCAAATATTGAAACACATTGATCAAGTGTAAAGGGTGTCGAAAGATGTAGATATATTTGAAGAGAAATGATCAAAGAGAAAACTTCTTAGTTTATGATGCAACAAGATCGCTGAAACCTGAAAAAGATCACAAGCAAACAAGCAAGAAAAATAGAACACAAGTTCTGTTGGTAGAAACTAACAATTCTCTGTATTGATAATCACCAAAAGTATCTTTCTACTTCAGACGTTTTCTCTATGTATCCTTCTTCCTTCTACTAAAAAAAGAGATATACTCTATCATAAAACTAATAGTACATTAAAACAAAAAATGGTAATATAAGATAGTGGATAGCAGAGAAAGGACGAGAGTTCGTTATAGCAATAAGATGTCCAGCTAGCCTCCCTTAGTTAACGTGCTCCGCATCAGTCCTCCCTGGCTTCAGAGGATCTCGACTCCGACGAGCTAACTATGATAATAGCATCATCAGATGGTTTGAAAGCCCAAATGTCTGATACATTGAAAATTGGAGATGTGTTGCAATCAATAGGTAGAGCAACTGTGTACGCATTATCATTAATTTTAGCATTTATAAGAACGGGTCCAATCTTGCGACGTGCTAGCTTGGAGTAGGTTCCTGGTGGAAAACGTTCCCTGCGTAGCCGGACCATAACTAGATCCCCAACCTGGAACAATTTCTATCTGCGGTGAGTATCGACAACCTCTTTATAGCATTGATTCGCGTTGATGATTTATTGACGGACATTGTCAAGCATGCCACTATAACGATCCGTGAAGGATGGAGCAGCTGATGATTTGCACTTCGGCATGTCTCAATATATTGCCTAGAGTACGGTTGACAACCTCCGTTTGACCATCTGATTGGGGATGATATGCCAAGCTAAGGCGAAGATCAGTACCCAGTCACTTCCAGAGCTCATGCTAGAAATGGCTGATGAATTTAACATCTCGATCGGATGTAAGACTTCTAGGAAGATCGTGCAAACGAACAATTTCGTTAAAAAAAGTTGTGCAATGTTCATGGCGTTTGAAGTTTTCTTACAGGAGATGAAATGGGCCATCTTGGAGAACCTATCCACCACCACCATGATCGAATCATTGCCTCGTCTGGTCCTCGACAATCCTAGGACAAAGTTCAGGCTAAGTTCTTCCCATATTGAATCAGGCACCGACAATGGCATATAAAGTCCCATGTTTTAAGCTCCTCCTTTATACATTTGGCACACAGGACAGCTATCTACTAGTCAGAATGTGTCATGTCGTAGCCGAGGCTAGAAAAATCTGGACTGAAGTTGTCGAAGAGTATTATCACGGCCTACATGGGCTGCAAGACCCCCACCGTGAGCCTCACGGACTAATTGCTGTCGCCAGGATGATACAGGTATGCAAAGGAGATCTTGTTTGAATAGAAATCCGTGTCTGATAGAGTAGCCATCACATATTTGTGTTTCGTGAGATTACTTTCAAATATCACTGAAATCTGGATCAGATTCATAGATCTCCTTGATTCACTCCAAACCGGTTATTTCATTATGTAGTTTGGTAAGCAGGATTGATTTCCGGCTAAGAGCGTCAGCTACCCGATTGTCATGGCCCAGTTTGTGTTTAATTGTAAATGAAAAGCGTTGTAAGAACATGACCCAACGTGCATGTAATCAGTTAATTGTCCGTTGGCTATTTATGTACTGCAAAGCCTTATTATCGCTGCACAGTGTGAACTCTTGATGCAACAAATATTGTTTGCATTGCTTCAGTGCACGAATAATAGCATAGAACTCTTGTTCATAGGCGGTCCACTTCTGTCGAGCCGGACACCAATTTTCACTAAAAAAGGCTATGGGTTTATCTCCCTGTGTGTGCACGGCTCCAACGCCAATGGAAGAAGCATCGGTCTCTACTGTAAACAATTTGTCAAAGCTGGGAAGTGCTAAGACAGAGGCCGAGCTCAAGGTTTGCTTGATTTTTTCAAAACTGAATTGTTGGTCTTGTCCCCAATGAAATGTTTTGGCTTTTAAAAATTCAATTATCAAAGTCATTATGAGACTGAAATTTTTGATAAATTTTCAGTAAAAATTCGCCAACTCATGGAAGCTCTGTACCTCAAAGAAAGATTGCGGTGATGGCCAATCAAGGATAGCTGTCACTTTTTGAGGATCCATGTGTACTACCTCTGCCGAAATGATAAACCCCAGGAACCGCACCTTAGAAGTGGCAAGCTCGCACTTAGGTAGGTTAATAAACAACCTCTGCTGTCTTAGAATTTCAAAAAGGGTTTGTAAGTGTTGTAGGTGCTGATGCCAATCAGAACTGTATACCAAGATATCGTTAAAGTATACGATTCAGAATTTTTCTAAAAAGGGCTTCAAAATATCATTCATCATTCGCATAAACGTGGAGGGTGCGTTACACAACCCAAATGGCATGACCTTCTATTCATACAACCCTTGTTGAGTTTTAAAAACCGTTTTGCACTCATCTCCGAGGCGAATGTGAATCTGATGGTAGCCGCTACGGAGATCTAGTTTAGAGAATATGGAGGATCCCGTAAGCCAGCCTAGAAGCTCCTCGACTCGTGGCACCAAAAATCTATACTTAACTGTGATCTTATTGACTGCCCGACTATCAATGCACATTCGCCAATTACCGTCTTTCTTCGGAACTAACAATGCTGGCATCACACAAGGGCTCATGCTTACTTGTATTAATTGTTGTTTGAGGAGGTTGTCAGCTAGTTCTTGTAGGGTGAGTTGTTCCCTCAGGTTGAGCCGGTAATGTGGCTCCCGGTATAAAATCTATTTGATGTTGTATGCTTCTCAGGGGCTGTAGTTCAGAAGGCAATTCATCGGGTAGCAGGTCCTTGTATTGTTGCAAGAGTTTGTGCATATCAGCATGTAATTCTTCCTGTTGTGAGCATTGGTTCGGTTCAACCACTAGTAATGCGAACAGGGGAGTTGGTTCTCACTTCTCTCCAACAGTGGAGTAAAGCTGATCCAGCTACTATGTGCATAGCTATTTGTTTAGAAGGACCTGCATTTTGGGGCTTTGGTTCAGGCAATCCGGGTAGCAATCTCAGGCGTCACCCTTTCCATTCAAAGGAGTAAACATTGACATGACAATCGTAATTGACGCCAACAACGAATTGCCACGACCTTCCCAAAATCAAGTGACAAACATCCATATCTAAGACTTCGCATAAAACACCGCAGACATGCTGTTTGCCTATACAAAAAGTCACTCGACAAGATTCAGTAACCATGATATCTATCCCCTTTTTGACCCAACCTATTTATAAGGCTGTGGATTTTTTGTAGTCTTCAGCTTCAAGCTTTGAACAACTGATCGAGAAACTAAATTTTTCATGCATCCGCTATCAATTAGGAGATCGCACACCTTGCCGCCTATAGTGCATCGAGTTCACGTGGTCTTCTGGCGTGGTGCTAACATCAGTTTTTCCATGACATAAAGCAACGGTTCCCCCTCATTTGCCAGAATATCTTCAACATCACAATCTTTGTCACCTTTTGTCTCAGCAGGCTCAATATCTTCCTGACATTCCGCTATCTGTACTTGTTGTCTTTGAGGACATTTATTTGACTTATGGCCAGGTTGGAAACAACGAAAGCATTTAAACGTGGTCAATTTTGTATAGGGATTGTCCTTAGCTGCAGGCTTTGGTTTCAACTGATTCTTTACTTCAGTGCCAACATGAGCTGTAGTGGGCGATTGAGTGACTGGACCGGTGCTAGACTGAGGTTTTGAAACAGGTGGGGTACTTTTGCTAGTTCCCATGTTAGCTTCGTGCCAGTGACGTCTAGTGTAAGGGGTTTTGGATTGCCGGCTCTGTTGTAATTCAGCTTTCATGGCGAAATTCACAGCTTGGGGCATCGATCAAACAGAGTTCATCTCTAATCGATCCTGAATGCTATCCTTAAGTCCTATGATATATCGTGCTACTAATTGATTGATGAACTCGTTAAGGTTATTTCTAGCATTTAACCGGTTAAAATCCTCAGTGCACTCGCTTACCGACCTTGCCCCTTGAACACAATCCTGATATCTTATGTAGAGTATCTATTCAAAATCAGTGTGTAAAAAATGTGCTCGTAACAACTGTTTCATCCGAGCCAAGTGCGTACTCTACCCTTGCCTTCCCTTTGCCTCATTTGTAGAGTTTGTGCCCACCAAGCACGGACTCCTTTCAATCTGCACGCCTCGTATTTCACTTGTCTTTCAGGATCAATCTCCATGTACTCAAAGAAGTTCTCAACAACTTTTTTCCCAATCTAAATAGTCTTTTATGTGCAAATGACCGTAAAAAAAAGTAATATCTAATTTAACTTTAAATTCTCCAGGAAAATATGGATGTTGCACGGGTCGTTTGCGTCTATTGTAAGCTCGTTGATATCTGTCGCCCCCGTCTTCGTCATTGGATCCCCTTAAATCATTTCCATGAAACATTTGCATTTCGTCCTCTGAATCAGATATCTCCTGTGTATAAATGAGAATTGGACGCGGATTGCGGGCTGGAACTTCTCCGCATCGGTGAACATGCCGGTTGCAGTGGCTGCCTTGCCCTAATGAGATTGAACTATCGCGGATTTCCACTGTTAATCTTTGCACGTCAGCCGCTAACTCGTCCAGTCGGCGGTTGACACTGTCTTAGTTTGCCCATAGCATCTCCAAGCTCCAGACCTCCTCCGTAGCAGGTTCTTTGCCGCGATCATTCATCCTCCTCCAGGCGTTGGCTTTGATACCACGCTGATGCAACAGGATTGCCGAAACCTGAAAAATATCGCAAGAAAACAAGCAAGAAAAACAGAACACAAGTTATGTTGGTACAACAACAACAACAACAACATCAAGCCTTTATCCCACTACGAAACTATCGATTTCCTTGGCCTTCTCTCCAACCCACTTAGTTTCCTGAATGCATAAAATATTTAATTTCCTATGAATCATAATATCTATTAACAAGTTATGTAATATAAGATAATGGATAGCAGAGAAAGGACGAGAGTTCGTTATAGCAATAAGATGTCCAGTTACCGTGCTCCGCATCAGTTTATAAAAACTATAAATGTATAAAAAGCAATGTTTATAATGCCATGAATAAAGAGAGAATTTTTTCCATTGAATTGTTAGGATGCTAAATAAAAGAAGATGGTTAATATGTAGTTGTTTGTACATTTTATTAACTTAATGGGTATCGAGAAGCATGTATGATGCCCCAAAAACTGAATTGTGCTAATGCTTGCAAAGAGGTGCGTTATTTATGTGTTTTCTTTCAATGTTGAAACATAGGAACTATATTATGATATGACAACCAGTAGCAGTCATTCTCTAGATAATATGCCAACATACTTGTAGATTCATTCTTATTCGTTTGCAAGTCTCAAACTCAACTACCTGCTTGTTTTTAGAGTTAGCCATCACTTAATTGATTCTATTGTTATTTTATTTTATTTTATTTTATTGCAGTACAAGCCAGAGACTTGTAGCATTCAATCTCACAAAGGTGATAGAGTTAAAGTGCATTATCGTGTAAGTAACCTTGCAATCTTCTATTCTTAATTTGTACTAGATGTTGCTAATTGTGCAAAATTGGTCTTCTTGGACTGGAGATATGTACTTAGTCTCAGGATTTAAACTTGTCTTGTTCATTCCAATTTGGCAGAAGGATAGCTTCTTCCATTAATGTATTGTGTTTGTATGTTGGCACAAGTTTGATTCAGTTTCTTAAGGAACCTGTGATCTATGTAAAGCTGTCATGCATTTAAGCCCCATGTAACTACTAGCGGCGAAGGAGCTGGTCATAGCTGACTTTTTGGATTCTAGGAAACCAGATTTATTTACTGCCTTAAATAAATTAATTTCCATAGATAAAAGAGCAATTTCAGTAAAATGGCCTTAAAAATGTTGTTTATCATGCTAGTGGTGTGTTTATGGCTTTGTATACTGACTTAACCTACTCATCTTAATGTACATATTACAGGGGATGCTTACTAATGGAAACATATTTGACTCCAGTTATGAACGAGGTGACCCAATTGAGTTTGAGCTTGGCAAGGGTCAAGTGATCAAAGGTAAATGCTTTCCTGTTCTTTTCTTGATTGGCTAGTAGCAGAAGTTGAAAGAACTTGCACGAGAAGTGCTATTCTGACTTTACAATAACAAAACATACATTCACCCACCCTATGAATATCATTTTTGGTAATAAACAAGAGAGTTTTATAGATTGGTATTGTGGGGCTGCGAGGTTAGGCAAGCAGCTTGTAAAGGTAATTTAATATTTATTTAAAGAATGTTATAGATTGGATTCAAATCTATGATCTCAATTTTGAGAACGAGGGAGCATATGCTCGACTTAGGGCTCTTTGGTGATTAATCATACTAGTTAATTTCAATATTAATAATAAACTAATTTGAATATTTTTTATCTCAAACGTTTAATGAATAATTATCCTTCATAATCTTAATTAGCAGAAGTAATGCCTAATTTAATATCATATGTACCCAGTTAATATTTTTAGCTAACATTTATGACTAATTAATGCCTTAGCTTGTTGTTTTCTAATTAGTTTTAGTAATCAAGCTAATCATCATGATACCTAATTAGTTTAATAATATTTTTATTAATTTCTTATGAATTAGAATGCATTATTATTCTAATATTTATTTATTAGCTATTTAGAATGATTAATCATCATTTAATTTAATTAATCTATTAATTTCCAATGTATTACTTATTATATTAATATGTCATCCTACATATTAACTAACCATTATGATGGGGACATCAGTTGGAAAGTCTACCGTCGACGTGGCCGTAGATCTACGGCCACAATTTACCCGATGTATTTCTGATTTTAGTATTGTATTTTATTTTGATGTATTTTTATTTTTGCATTTTCCCTTTTTTACCCTTGCTTGAGGGATTGAGTCTTGTAGCCCTTGGGGGCATTTGAGTCCATTTATTTTATGTCATTATATTAGGCTATATATAGCCTTCATATTGTACTTTTGATGGTTAATGAATGATATGAAGAAATTTTCTTGCGTTGGTCTTCTTGAAGCTTTTGTGAGAGCTTGAGAGAGTTGAGAGTTTGGTGGAGCTTAGGAGAGGCCACCCGTCGTACCCAACAGTCACCACCGGTGGCTCTTGGTTTATCTCCCTTCTTTCTTTTCCTTCAACCTACATCTACCGCCGATCATTCCCCACCCCAAATCTCCACCTCCTAACCCCATTGTCCAAGCTTAATCTTCCCCAAAACCGCCCCCTGGCCCCCCTCTCATTCATCCCGCCGGCCATCTCCCTAACCGCCACCCACCTATCCCCTTTCGTTCATTGCCGACTCCGTTGTCGCCGCCTCATGAATTTTCAAAATTCGAAATTTGAAAATTTGGGATGAGTAAAAGTTGCCAAATTTGTCCGGTGCCAAATTAGGAAAGTTTCAAGGAGGTTTCAATTTCAAATTTAAATTGAAACGGATTTAAAATTGTTCTTCATTAATTTGTGAGAGCTAATTAGGAAACCCTTTTACTCTCTTCCCGAACCTCCTCCTCCCTTCTACATGCCGCCGGCCCCCTCTATTGATGGCCCCCTCTTTAATGCCTCATTAGAGCTCCTAATTACATGATTTTGAAATTCAAATTTCAGAAATCTTCCCTCCACTTCCACTTAAAATCTGAGAATAATTTTGGTATGAAGATTATAACATATTTTCTTCATCCCAATTAATTCTCTCATAACCCTAGCCTCTTCTTCCTTCCCACCCGTCCAACCTCTCTCTCTTCGCTCCCTCTCAAGGCGTTTCTCCTTCATTTATTTGAGATGGATGATCGATCCGGAGTTTGAGTCCGGTTTTGGCGTACGAAGGCTAAGATTGCGTGGATCTCCTCAACTTGCCTTCCTCAACTTGACTCCAAACATTGTTGGATTCAAAGAGAAGGCCACCTACCAATTGCTACTCATTGTGAACAAGGCTAGGGAAGAGAAACTAACGGAAGGTTTGTAGTGATTCACGTCATTTCTCCGAGAAGGTGATCTTCTTCCTTGATTCATTTACTTTTTCAAATTCTACTTACTTTATTGAGATTTGTCCAAACAAGAAACTGTGCCTACTAATCGCCATCCATTAGTAATCGTAGGTTTGTTACTTCTTTGCTATTAGATTTCATTGTTAAGTCTTGGTTAAGTTGGAAACTACTTCGCATGCAATGTTTTAGTTTTCCTATGTGTTTTGATTTAGCTCAGTCTCTTGTGTGGCTTAGCCTAACAGAGTTGATCCTTTAAGAGTTTTACCTTGTTGTTTTAATCACGAATAACTAAAATCTGAAATTGCTCTTAAACTATCTTGTGCAGGTTTCCAATTTAGCATGTAGTCCTACATTACATTAATGTGCCTAATTTTTCCGTAATTTGGTGCCCAAATCTCCTTATCTTGGAACATGAATCCAACTGCAGTTATGTTTTGGTTCTGAGGTTCCATCAACGCTCATGGGGTTGACATTGTTCTATATCTGATTTGTCATTCAGCAAAGAAGAGTGCTTAAACCTTTTTTATATCCTCATCCAAGATAATCAAAATTTCACAATTCATTTTCAACAACTTAGAAATTTAAACTAAATAAAATTTGCTTTCTATATGTAATTTTAGATGCTTACCGTTTAAGAAATTTGCACGCTATTAAGGTTCAAGTATCTCTTCAAACATATAAAACATAGATATTTACATTTAGGTCTTCCATTGATTTTTCTTAATTTTTTTTTTTCATGGACTTCGGATTTTAATTTAGGTTTCTTCTAGGTTAGCAAACAGAACTGCAAATTGATACATTATTTCATTATTTCGATATGATGAAATTAAAGATAGTAAATCATTGTTAATAATATGCATACCATACAAATGGCTGAAACATATTGTACAGGATGGGACCAAGGGCTATTGGGAATGTGCGTTGGTGAGAAAAGGAAGCTGAAGATACCTTCAAAGCTCGGTTATGGAGCCCAAGGTTCTCCTCCTAAGATCCCAGGTAATGAAGCTGAACAAACTACTTCAACAAAATGTAACTTTTGAAGAAGTCTGGATCTAATATATAATGATTTTGGAATTCTGCTGAAATGTTTTGGTAATCTTGCAGGTGGTGCCACACTTATCTTTGATACTGAACTTGTGGCTGTCAATGGAAAAACTTCAAGCACCAACCAATCAACTGAAGGGAACGAGGAGCTATAAATTTTACTGAGAACTGAATACCTCCATGCTATGGCTAATTGAGGGGATCTATAAAAAAACCTGAAAACAAGGTAGAAGTTTGCATCTGTAGTGTAGGAGCACTTGAGTTTTGAAATGATTCTAACGAATTACATGGTACTAAATTAATTTCGGGAGTTTCTCCGAACCGTTGTCTATTCATTCAATGAAAGGCTTCTGATGTCTATTTCAGACGGGTAGTACAATTCTATTCACAAACCATTCGGGATTGTTGCTTAATGTTGTCTTACTATTATCAGGTTCCTTCCTGTGAAACTTTGTGTTTTTTTTTCACTATTTAGATGACTGAAAGCAATTGAACCTTGTCTGGTACTGATTTTATTGTGGGTGGGTATGGGTGAGTACTCAACATCGGGGGATAAATCGATTTACATTGCTAATCACTGTATATCTTATATTACTGCAATCCTCACTACATAGTGTGCATCACTTAACCACACAGCGACTACGATAAATTGTGATATGCAGCTTGAAAGTTTGCAATCAGAGCAAAGGACAACAAGGCCATCAGTTCGTGGCAGAATGCGTTCAAAAAGCATGGAAGGTGGACGGGTATAGTTGGGTACGGTATCCTGAAAGTCACCATGGGTGGGCGAAGTTCGGCAGAGTAAAGCATGGGTACCTAATGGGTATCCAACCAGGACCCCATATAGGGCTTTATAGTATTACTTCCATCTCTTGTGTTATCAAAATGAACCTTCTAACAATGCATCTTTTTTTTTAGAGATTGCTTGAAGGATGGAGACAACAGAATAGAGTTTGGTAAAAAGAAAAATTTCAAGTTAATAATTGGTGTGTTGAAAAAGTAAGACATCAGTAAAATAAAATGTTGTGTGAAAAGTATTTAATATATTTGAAATTATTTGAAGGTGTGACATAAATGTAAATGATCATTATTTTTTTATTTAACTTTGAAGCATAGTGATGTTACAGGCTGGTAGTGATGGTGATGGCTTGCGGTTGTGGCAAAAGGCAACAGGCGGTAGAGATTGGTTTTTTTTTTTGGGGGACATTTAGGCCATTTAAGGCAAACTCACACACACAACGCATACACAAAGGCTCGAACCCAAGACCTCTTAGTTGGAAGCCTAAGCTCTCAACCAACAAGACAAGGTGAGCTGTGTGTGCGGTAGAGATTGGTGGCGATAGTGAAGTTAGGTTGCGGTGTCTTTTAAAACTTGGCTGAAAATATGTGAGTTTAGAGTATATAAAAAATGAACTATGTAAATAAGAAATTATTTTTGTATTCTTTTATCATCAAATGAATTATTAAATTTTTTAAGTCTCTTAAATTTGAAATACTTAGCATTTTTTCTTCAACAAATCAGACAATCCTGAAGAAAGAATTGTTTCATTTCAAGTGCAAGAATTAGAAACTTCAACTGAAAACAGTAGACTCAACGTTTCAGCAGAAAACAGCATGCGCATAGGAGGGTATCGAGAGAGAAAGGAATATAGTAAATCCTTGAAAATTAGGGTTTTTTAACTTCTCACAACTAGACTTGATCATTAGTTCCTAGAGAAATTTACCGATTTAGCTGGAGCATCAACTAAATATGACTGCTGCAATTGCAATTCTTAAATTTTTGTTCAATCTGATGCGATTTATGACCTTAGAACTGGGGAAAGAAAATTGTATTACGATCCTTGCTGATCATATTAAAAATGTCTTAGGAGTTAGGAGTGCTACACGTTACTCAAAAACTGTAAAAGCTTCATGACCATTAAATTTTCTTAGTAGTACCAAAAAGAAGTCTTTTTTTCATCGATCTAAATATATTATATTTATTTTATCTGCATTTAAAATGCGTGCATCCTTTACATACGATCGATCAAATAACATAAAAAGTTGATAATTTTAAAACTTTCTGCTACTGTTTTGGTGGTCTTTTCGGATTTGCGCAAAGCTTTTTCAGTTTTTCTTCTGTTCCACTAGTAATCCAGCCACTTCCGCGGTTACCGCCGCAGCTATGCGATGCTCCACTACTTCGCCGGCATCGTCCTCCGCCGGCAGGGCGGCTGCATCTCTACTATACTTCATACTACGCTGCCGTCCATTCGCCTAGCAGAAACCCGTAAACTAGCTTGCCTTCCCCTTCCTATTCCACCTGCGACGCCGCCACCACGCGACGACTACTTCGCCGCAATTCACCATATCTCCAACATCGTCCGGCGAGACTTCTACCTGGAACGCACTCTCAATCGCCTTCGCTTGCCGCCTCCGACACCCGACATCGTCCTTCGCGTCCTTCGCGCCACCGCCGGCTCCCACCCCCTTCAAGCCCTTCGCTTCTTTTCCTGGGCCCGCTCCCGCCCCTCCTACTCTCCGTCCTCCCCCGAGTTCGACGCTCTCCTCCTCGGTCTTGGCCGTCACCGCCTCTTCCCCCATCTCTGGCGCCTCGCCGCCGACATGCGATCCCTCTCCCTCCCCCTTTCCTCATCCACCTTCGCCTCCATTATCACCTCCTACGCGGAAGCCTCTCTTCCCGATCTCGCCGTCGATATCTTCAACCGCATGCGCCGATTCTCCTGCCCCCAGACCACTGAGGTTTACAACGCCCTCCTCTCCGCTCTTTGCCAAGCTCGCAACTTTCACGGCGCTTATTCCCTTGTCCGCCGCATGCACCGCAGATCCGTCTCCCCTGACCGCAGCACTTTCTCCATCCTCGTCGACGCATGGTGCGCCGCCGGCAAGCTCCGCGAGGCACAAGATTTCCTCGAGGAAATGGCCCGTCGCGGCTTCTCGCCTCCTGTTCGCGGCCGCGATCTTCTCATCGACGGTCTCGTCCGTGCCGGCCACCTCGAGTCTGCAAAACGTATTGTTCTTCGATTGACTAAGGAGGGCCTCCTCCCTGATGTGTCCACATTCAATTCCCTCCTCGAAGCTCTCTGTAACGCCGCCGAAATTGACTTCTGCGTTGATCTCCTTCAGGATGCCAACGACCTTGGCCTCTGCCCAGACATATCGACTTACAAGGCACTAATACCGGCGGTGTCAAAGGCTGGGAAGATCGAGGAGGCTTTCAGGCTTTTAAACTGCGCAATGGAGGAGGGGCACCGTCCATTCCCTAGTCTTTACGCCGCTATTGTGAAGGCCATGTGCCGCGCCGGGAGGTTTGCCGACGCCTTCGTGTTCTTTGGCGACATGAAGGAGAGGGGTCATCCGCCTAACCGTCCTGTATACACCATGCTTGTGAAAATGTGTGTGAGGGGAGGGAGGGTGGTAGAAGCGGCTAATTTTTTGTTGGAGATGACTGAGATGGGGCTGGTACCGAGATCTCAGAGTTTTGATATTGTGGTGGAGGGGTTGAGGCATTGTGGTAAGCATGAGCTGGCAAGAAGGATGGAACAGCTTGAGGTTGAATTTCTGCGATCTTAAGTTTCCATTGGTTGCTTGATCGGCAGCCAAAGAGAGGCAAAATTTTTTATTTCTTATATTGGTCTATGGGTTCATTGAGGTAAGTGATGTGTTTCTCTGATGTTTAATATACTTTCTTTGAGCATGAACATGCATACTTTTACC
The DNA here is from genome assembly GCF_001605985.2 of Dendrobium catenatum. Lineage (NCBI taxonomy): Eukaryota > Viridiplantae > Streptophyta > Magnoliopsida > Asparagales > Orchidaceae > Dendrobium > Dendrobium catenatum. Next base: position 272,169 of record NW_021319195.1, read on the forward strand.
ATATATCGATATCAAGATTTAGCCAAAATGAATTCTATATTTTTTCTTGCAATGTGTGCCGTTATAAGTCACATTTTAGCAGAACCATACTAATAGTAACTTAAGGGGCTATTTGGCTGCTTAGCCAATATTTACTTAAGATTTAGGAAAAAAACTTTTGGACACAAAAATCTTACCACCTTCTTAAATAGTTAAATCTCACCTTCCTCCTAATTTAGGCTAAATTTATGATTCAGTAAAATGCGGGGAATTAGGATTTAAGAGACTTAGCCGTTTTAAAATGACAAATTCATTTCTTATTTACTGTTTGATTCGTCAAATCAAGTTCCCAATAACTCCATTTGCTTCATTTTTCTGCTGTTTTGAGAAAGCTTTTTATATATGCTTCTCCGGTAGAAAACTTCATTTTTTGAACCAATGTTTCTTAAAACTGTCTTTTACAAAACTAAAAAAAAAAAAAAAAACAAACGAAGCATTAATGCCATTTGTCCTCATTATTCTTCTTTTTCTCTTTCATTTATGTTCTAAATGTTGAAAATATTTGTCAAATAGTTTGCTAGGATTTAATCAGATTTAATATCCATGTTCCCAAATAACTTTCTTGAGTTAATACCCCCAGGATTTATTATATCTAAATTTATAAAATTTACTAAATCCTATATGAAATAAATTCTACTTGTATCCAAACAATCTCAAGACTAACTTATATAAGATGAGATTTTAGGTTCATCAACTTTTGAGTAACTATCTTAAATTTATTGTTCTTAAGCTACTAGGTGAATAATCTAATTTTACATTTTCACTTCAGAAAATGCCATCCTGATGAAGTAATGCTTCGGCGATGGATTTGGAATTTAGTACCTTGAGTGTCATAAGGCTTTTTTTTCCCTATTGTTAATATTGTTTATGATTTGAAGAATTGTAGATGAGATTAGTTTCACTAAGAAAATTGAGTTATTGGATTCAAATTATACTATTGTCAATGCTAGAATCTTACTAGTAAATACAAAAGGTGTGTCTCTAGCTATGTTGCATCGATACACCTATTTATGAAGGCGTGCTGTATCTAATACACCGATTCACGGATACGCTTTCGATACACCACCGATACGTGTCAGATACGCCAAAGCTGTATCCAATTAAAATACTATTTAATTTCAAAAGGACATTCGTATATGATATGCGTGTCAGTTGAAAAAAAAAAGATGCGTCATATTTACTTCCGCAGCTACGAGCAAGGTTCTCTCATTTCCGAGATGGATTTGAGTCTCTTGATGATATGAGAATATTAGAAATTATTAATCTTTCACTTGATGAGTCTGAATTAGAAGCTATGATATTCATTGAAGATGACATAAAAGTTCAAAGACAAACCACTGAAGAAGCTAATCATATCATTCCCTCTATCGAATAGTTGAAACTTCATGTGCTAGATAATTTATGTTTATGCTTTTGTTGTTGTACTAACATGAATGAATATTTTAAGTAATACATAGTGATGCTTATTATAAAATGTCCCAAGTCTTTCTAGTTGATGGATGTCCAAGTGCCTGTGTAACTATTGATGTGCTTCAAGCTAACAATAAAATCATCTGAGAAAGTTTTTCTATGAAAAAAATTAATCTCCAACAATTTTTCTTCCATCATTTCCATCTCCATCAATTTTGCCTCCAATGTTCCACCAAGCAGCCCTCTGTGTTTCTTATTCACTTCATGCCATATCAATGATCCGGTGTATTATTAATGACACCTCATTAATTTATGGACTAGTGTAATTATTTTATCATTATTATTTAACTTATTCATCAATACGTGGGCTATTGTAATTATTTTATAATTATTATTCTTTGATTTTATATGTTTCTTATTAAAATCTCTCTTAAAATTGTATAAATACTAAACAAATATTGAAATGAACACTCAACTTATTCTTTTTCTAATTATTGTCACGATATTAAAGCTATAGGCTTTTGTTCTCAGTATTTTTACAATTCACAACCTTTATAACTATATTGCCTAGAATTTCTAAGCTTTTATTTCTACAGGTCTCTTTTCACTCCACCTGGTCTTCTCATTTATAGCTTTTATCATGCAGCCATATCTATTTCACTCTTTCCTCTTTGCAACTAATTACTATCATTTTTATTTCCTATGGATCATAAATAAACCCATGTTCTTTTTGTCTTAGGTTCATTTAATGTGTGAATCCATTCAAAATTTCATTTAAATGGAAAGAATTACCTCATGCGGTCATAATTGGTTTGCAACTTCTTAAAGGAAAGAAAAAAAATTAGGCCATTTACTTGGCATTAGATCTTAGCAAGGTGATCCCATATATCAAATAATTGTATGAGAGGATTGTTGAAGGCTTTGAGCGGTAAAAAGTTACTTTGAGAAAGGAGACAATCTAATCAAGCGCGAGGAGATTTCTAGAAAAGATGTTTGGAAGAGAGAAGTTCAAACTTTATTAATGTTTCAATGTCTGCATAAATGTGAGGGATTATATCTCTGATGGACCAATCCATCTTGGACCGGTCAAGGTTGGGCCGGTCCCTCCTGGACCGGCCAAACATTATGTGAGGTGGAAGTGGGATCTTCCACCCGGACGCCCCCCTTGGGGTGGGGCCTAAAGAGCAATTCAAATGAGGGGGGAAGGGCTGTTTTGGGATTTGCTAGGTTAATGTATGATTTAAGTAGTTTGTTTACCCTAGGATTAGGGTATGTGATGTTTTTGCTGAATTGAGAGTTTCTTAGGTTAAGGGGGGCTCTAGATGGCGGCTAGGGATCTGGGAGAGTCAGATATTCCTCTCCAATTGAAGATCCAATTATATCTTGTCTTCCTTTCATAGCTATTTCTATAAGGTGTTCTTATGTGTTTCTTGAAGTTTCTTCATCCTAGTTTCCATGTGTTTGTTTTCTGGTTTTGTTGGAATTGAATTTTAGCCAAGGATTTGAGCAATTTCTTCATCCACTTCCTATCAATCTCATATTTCATTTTAAGGATATGTTTTTTTTTTTTTGGAAAATTATATATATTTATATATATAACATCTAGTCATAAGTCTAATGTAAGAAACATTTCAATAACTTTGAAAAAAAATTATAAGGTGATCAGAGGTGAATTTTAGGGGATATATATGTGGGCACATTCCTTCCAAAAGTTTAAACATACTATTTTATATATAAATATGCCCCCATTATTTGATATTTGTTGTACGAAATATTCAATTTGTGCCAAAAAATAATTGAATGTGTTCTCTTTAAGAAAACTTTTGACTGTACCATTGAATATGATATTAGTATGGTTTAAAGTAAACTTTGTAAAGTATTTAATTTATATAAGTGTTAGAAAGTATATAATTAAAGAAAAAAAATTATGTAATTAAAGTTTGAAAAAAATTATGAATTGAACAACATAATATTTTTCTTAGAGTAATAAAATAAGAATCATACAAATATATGATCTTGAGATTAGATCATTCTTTTTAAGTTTAGGTGATCATATATTAAAAAGTTCATTAATTTATTCTTTGGTTCCATCAATATATTGCATCTCAAACTTATATATCTAAGAAATGGGAAAAATCTCAAAATAATCCTCCACGATTATTTGTATGTTGCCAATGTAGTCTCTGAGTATCATATTTATCCAACATCCGATATTTGATGTTTGAGGAATCGAGTGGAGAATTAACTTTGAGATTTATTTATTTCTTGAAGGTACTAATCTAAGTTAGCATTAAAATATTTCATCTCAAGGCCTATGTTGTTTGACAACCCGATTATATTGATGTTTGGTCTATGATTTGTAAGCAAAATATCCGTTAGCTCCCTGAGTGGAATTTGATCAATAACTGACCATGTGCACTTCATATCTAGAATTGGCTTTATGTATACTTGAACTAATCTTGCGCCTTAGTTTCAATTCATAAAATATTTAAGATAAATTTCTATCCTACAAAAAAAGCTTCGCTTCATTATGCTATAGCTACCTATTTCACCATAACCCCATATATGAAGATAGAGTCAATAATATCTGCCATAGAGTTATCAAAAGAGCATATTATATCTGCCAACAACGAAGTATATAACCATAGTTTAGTTAAATGGTAGGGTTGGTTATGGTCTCATGATTCTGATAGGGAACATTTGAAGATCTCAAGTATTTCCTATCAAATCTGTAATATTTGATGAAATGGAAGCGGAAAACAGCGAGATACAATTGATCCTCTATTTGAGAGGAGGATCGTTCTCTCCCAATCTCTAGACACCTCTAGAGCCCAAAAGAAATCAAAGAGATCAAATTTCAGCCAAATTCAAGATGCCCTAACCCTAGGAAAACAAAGTATTTAATGCATACAAATCAAAAGGAATTCCCTAAACAATCCCTACATTCAATTTCCCTCCTAGAATCCATTCAAAAACCTTCCTAAATGAGCTCCAAGGATTCGCATGTGTGCGGCTAACTGAAGAGGTGGAAAATCCTTACCAAATCCTGAGCCGGTTCCGCGTGGACCGGCTGGACCGGTCTAACAATACTCCCCTCCCAAAGATCCACCTTGTCCTCAAGGTGGAGATATGCTCGTATTCCCGTGGAGGTGGCCATCCTTGATGTGGCTGAAAATCCTTACCAAATTGCTGACTCAAGGGTTGCACTGAAAGAGAAATATCCCATCCCTTCTCCATCCCGATCACATCCAGCTTATGTGGTCCCACCATAAAATCTTCCCCCACCTCTTGTAGGCCCCTAGCCATGGTCTTAAGTGATACCATGATTTTGGATAGCCCTGCATCTCCCCTTATAACCACCTTTCTCCCATCCACCATTAATTCCATCGTGAGTGCTCCCTAATTGTTCTTGGTTTCTCCTAAGGTTTGTAACCACTTCATTCCAAGAATGACATCAGTACTTCCTAACTCTAGTGGGAGAAAGTCCTCCCTTACCTGAATCCCCTGGATGGTTAACGCCACTCCTCTACAGATCCCCTGGCCTTTTTTCACCTTCCATGTACCCATCATCACTCTATAACAATCGGTGTCCACCAATCCGATTCCACCAATTTCACTCCCAATTGGTCGACGACCTGAGTGAAAATGAAATTATGGATAACCCCACTATCAATTAGCATCACCACCTCCCTTCCCTCTATCTCTCCCTTCACCTTTATTATATGATTCGTAGTGAATCCTACCACTGAGTTTAGGGAAACCTCAGCCATATCCAAGTGTAGCTTCTCCTCCATCTCCTCTGTATCCTCCTCACCTCCCTCAATTTCCTCGTCATCGCAGACGGTAAGAACCTGAAGAGTTCGGTTCTTGCACCGATGCCCTGGAGTATACTTCTCCTCGCACCTGAAACACAACCCCTTTGTCCTCTTCTCTTGCATCTCCTTCTCTGTCAGCCTCTTGAAATTTTCCCCACTCCCTCCTCCTATTGGCTTCTCCCTGGTGGTCTCATTAATGTTGCCTGATGCAGGCCCCTTGGGTGCTAAAAGAGTGGTTGTAGTCTTATAAGAGCCTCCTGAGCTGCTGCTCCTGCTCCCTTCTCCAAATTCTTCTGATTTTCCACCAGCTGTGTCAACTTCATGGCCTCCCCCAAGCCACTAGACAACAGAACTTTCACTGCCTCTCAGATCTCTACCTTCTACCCCTTCATGAAGTTCCCCTCTAATACGATATCTTATAATCGCTCCACCCTACTAGCCAGGTGCTCGAACCGCTCCCGGTACTCTGCTACCGATCCCTCCTGCACCAGAGCAAAGAACTGCTCATAGAAATCTCCTCCCCGATCAGTTTGTAAACGTTATATTATTCATTCTTTGAATTTCCTCCAGTTCTTGATAGGCCTCCTCTGGTCTCTCCACTGAAACCACGATATGGCTTTTTCTTCCAAGCACAATTCCGTTGTTGTCAGCTTCTCCTCCTCCGTCAGCCCATTGACGGCGAAGTAACGTTCGACCTTGTAAATCCACCCATACGCATCTTCTCCTTCGAATATGGGCATCTTCAACTTCCTCACCTTCTGGTCGCCACCATTTCCCCTGATTCTCCCATAATTTCCCCTCTCCCAAGTTCTAGGTCCATCCCATGTTTCCCGATCTTCCCTTGCTCTGCCATAGCCCCTACCCCCTTCGAAATCCCCCATTCTTTCTTCAAAATCAGCACCTCGGCGGCCGTATTATCCCTCCTGGCGTTCCCCGTATCCACCTACCCTTTCTTCCCTCTGGATAGGCTCCAGATGGGGTCTTCTTCCTTCTCCTTCCATGATTTCCACCACATCTTCCTACCTATGAATTTTAGAATTCATATTTTTTCCTTCTACTCTTTCGCCACGGAAGCCGCCGTTTGGTTTTGAACTTCTAACATCTTCTTCATCATGTCCTGGAGATCGGCGACTTACTCTTCCATGGAGGAAATCCTTTCCTCCATTGTCGTCTTGATTTGGTTTATCTCTCCTTCAAGCCTTTCCTCCAGGGCATCAACTTTTTTGGCCGCCATCTCGATCTGAACTTTTGCAAATTCAAAAATTCAGGATTTGGATTGCAAAAACAGCAATTTCGTCTCTTCTGGACCAAAATTCAGCCGTTGAAATTTGTCAAAATCAGCCCACGAACGGTCCCAAGACTTGCTATGATACCAATTTGATAGGGAACACTTGAAGATTTCAAGTATTTCCTATCAATCTTCGGAAAACAGTGAGCTTTCTTACCAAAATCTACACAAAAACCGGAAAACAGTAGAAAATTTGTAATATTTGATGAAATGGAAGTGGAAAATAGCGAGATACAATTGATCCTCTATTCGAGAGGAGGATCGTTATGTTCGAATCTCTAGACGTCGCTAGAGCCCAAAAGAAATTAAAGAGATCTCAAATTTCAGCCAAATTCAAGATGCCCTAACCCTAGGAAAACAAAGTATTTAATGCATTCAAAAGGAATTCCCTAAACAATCCCTACATTCAATTTCCCTCCTAGAATCCGTTTAAAAACCTTCCTAAATGAGCTCCCAGGGATTCGTGTGCGTGCGGCTAACGGAAGAGGCAGAGATGTTCCGCCTCGTTCATGCCTGGGCCGGTCCCGCGTGGGCCGACTAGACCGGTCTAACATATTCTTGGATCCTTGTTAAATTACATAGTCTCAATCAACATTTGCCAGAGTTGAAAATTTTTTGAAAAAGATTGGATGGAGAGTTCAAGGTTGGCTCATGGAAGAAGCTAAGGGAAAAAAAAAAACAAAAAGAAAAATCAAACAGATTTCAAAAGGCTTGTGGGTTGTTACAACAATAAGAACATTAATTAAGCTATACGATTTTCTAAGGATTGTTAGAAAGAACAACAAAAACTAATTATTCAAAATCACACCAATGATGGCCATGTTGAGAGTGAATCTTAACCGGAGGGAGCAATTCTCAAAACTTATTAAAATTTCAAAATCTAATATCCACCAAATTCTAAACATTTAAATGAAAATGTAATCACAAAAACTTAAAATTAAAATCCTTTCACTCTTCATAAAGATTTGACGAGGATGATGATTTGAAGAATAATTTCAGCTCACTAAGAGCAAATGTCTTGTGGAATATATTACTACAATTCATTCTCAGTTAATTCATTGTCAACAGAGATGTGACACGTGTCCTCTATATGATTTTACTGCAAAATGACATCAATATATCACGGTCCCGACCAAAGTCAGCATGTTCCCTAATAGTTAAAAACCCATTGAGGAATGAATTATAGGGTATACTCTATACAATATAAAGCCCTCTGTTAGTTAAGGTTGACTTAAATTCATCTTTTTAGATAAACATCCACCCCAGGTCTACATGATACTCTTGGACAATGCAACCCATGGCGGTTGACAAGGTTCCTTCAATTATGTTAGGTTAACTGTCTCTTCTAACTAAGTAGACCAGAGACTATGACAACCCAGAACAACGGAACCATAGGATCTTGATCAAGCTTGTCTTCATTCCCCCCATCACCTATTTTAAATTTATTGATAAATTTTAATTCTTTAAAATCCCCAAAATCCAATTTTTAAAATTCTTAAAATTATTGGTACTATACATTGGGTACTCAATGCCTATCTCACGACTAGCTTTAATCGAAAGTTCCCTCTCATCATATATATAAAAAAAAAATCCCTCTCATCATTAGGAGGGGTAATTAACTATAGGAGATTGCATCTATAGGAAACCAGAACTCATATAATAAAGTCTTTGCAAAATGAGGGTGAAATATCTATGTAGTGTCTTATCTGAAAATCGAATCTGCCTTCTGAAAATTTACCCAGGTATCTAAATCCGTTAAAACTCTCCCCATCAACAAAAGACAATGTGGAGAGGCGAAGGCATGAGTTTTTGGAGCCCACAACCTACAACATATATTCAAAATGAGAGATAATAGTATATATTATTTGCTATTTGTAGATGACAATCAATATTGGTTGGATTATTTTCACAGTGAAGGTAAGAATAATGGAGAAAAATATAACGTTGTTAGAGGGATGGATCTTTGAATTCTAAAATGCCTATCAATTGCTCTATTCTTTCAACAGGGCTCAAAATCTATTAAGCACAAGCAGATTTCTGATATGCAGCTCCATTTTTCTCATCCTTGGTTAATAAATTTGTCTTAGCCACTCAAGCTTGGGGCTTATTTGGACCTTATCTTTACCTGATGTGTGACTACTCACATCCTTATCAAATTATTAGGATCTTTGAGTTCACTGCATCAATCACTCTATATTATACTCATTGGATTCGATTTTTTGCAGTTCAGTATATGTGGATGCTGCTGCTGCTAATCTCTCTAGAATATATGCCCGTGTTGTGAGGGCCAATTTGAACTGGTCGATTTGAATAAACAAACACCTTGTCATCCTTGATCAAACGAAAGTGAACGAGGAGATGTGAATGGCGGCCGTATTAGGATAGGATATTCAAGGCATTGTGGTTTTATCTCTTGATAGAGATGCCAAACTTGCAGCGAAGGGAGACCGAGCAGAGAGGGATTGGGGATTTGTGCGGCTCTTGCGATTTTGTTCAACAGTAAGGAAGAGGATTAAGGGAGTGTGGATTTCATTCAACCGAAAGGAAGATGAAGAATGAGAGGTTTACACGAATCTATTTGATAGATAGAAAGAGAGAAGAGGCGAGTGAGAAATTATTCTGTGCAGAGGCTGGACAGCTCTATGTCGTGCAACCACATCAGTGGCACTGAGCAGTACCGATCGAGTCGCGGTACACAACGAAGGGGTGATGTGGCGCATTCTGGTTAGTCTTTGGACGGCATTCGACATCTACGCAAAATAATTAATCCATTGGCGAGGGTGGAGCAAGTTATTTATTTTTCCTTAAATGTAAATGAAAATAGTATTATATATATATTAAGTTTGTTAGAAAGGAGTTCATTCCCTTATGATATTGACTGTTGATGCAATATATCCGTACAAGTAAAATGAAAATTTTTGGAAAAAAAAAAAAGAAATGGAATGATTGTGTCTTAATTAGTATAAATTTCAGATGATATTCCTTAAATCGTTACTATATTAAAAGTTATAATTTGATAAATAAAATATAAAATATTGTTTCTTGTAAAATGATGCTTTTATCTTATCAAGTATGCATCTTTAAATTTTCATAAATAAAATATTTAATGATTATTTAGGATGACTCATATGCATATTATTTTCTATTTAATTTAAATTGTTATATTATAAAATTATAATTAGCCATTGAATTTGATGATCGGAATTCAATCCATTAAATGAAATGTTTTCATTTAAGGCTCTTATAAATTTGATGGCTATGCATTCGAAAAAAGAGGGGCAAATGAGAATAATAGGTATGTATTGGGGTTGGCATTTTTTTTCCCATATTATGATCGTGTGCACCAATGTTTCATTTGGTTGTTCTAGTGTGTAGGGGATCAGGGGTGTCAATATTTGACATGAACCAAAAATCCGACCAAAAAGTTTCGGGTTTAGGTCAACTCGTTTGAGAAATAGGTCGGACTCGGGTTCGGGATTTTGACCTATTTGTAAAATCGGGCTAGGTTCAGGTTGATCCGAATACCTGAAACTAGCTTGGGTTGACCTTGGAATATCGTGCTCTCTGGTGTCGTCCCGTGACCCTGGTTTACCCGGGAATATCACGCTCACTGGCGTCATCCCGTGACCGCATCTGGTCGAGTCGTCTCGTTGGCGTTGTCCCGTGATCGTCATACCCACACTACCAGCTGCCGCTATGTCGCAGGCCCACAACTGGCTTTGTCGGTGCATCTGGTCGAGTTGTCGACAACTCGACGTCGTCCCATCAGTGTGCCGCCAGAATCCAGACACGTTTCGACGTCGTACAGTCCTGTAGCGTGCACGAATACTCGTTTGGTCTAGTTGAGTCATTCTATCATTGACGTCCCTCGCACATTCCAACAGTGGCAAAACCACAGGCGACAAGCAAGATGTTGAAATTTCTCCCGTAGGCGGATGCTCAGCTAGGGTTTCATGTCGAGTCCGGGTTGCATTTTCTGACCCGTATGTGAAAATGGGTCGGATTGGAGTCGTGCAAAGAATAGCAGATCTGTATTGGGTTCGACCCGATCCCGACCCATAACCCAATTTTGACACCCCTACTAGTGTGGAGGTTGTTGATGATTCAAGATTGGCCTAATCTCAAGATACAATCCTTAGTTTATGTTGTTAAGTGGATAAAAAGTTCTAGTTGATGCATCCTTTTCAATAAACTTTTTTTTGTTCTTCCAGATTTACTAGATTTCAAGCTAGACACATTTGGACTTGCAAGTGGTGTCAATATACAGTAGTTGCTACGTTTTATGTTAAATTGATCAAATGAATTTTGCTTTTATTTTTATGATGGCAATCTTGTGTAATTGCTAGTTGATGCATCCTTTCAATAACTAGTTATAAAATTTGACTGCTTAATAAAAAAAGGAAAACAATTAGCTAAGTACAATTGGTTGGGACGGCTCTTTTTTCTTTCTTAAAGCAACTTTATAGCATCAAAATTTTAATTTTTATATTAATTTTTTTAAGAAGCAGGAAGAAAACCGTCACGAATTAAGACTTAAATCATATTTAGCACAAGAAAATATTTATTGAAAATAGCTTTACAAAACAGCTCACTTTTTTCTTCTTGTTTATTTGGTTTTGATGTCCGATTGGTTCCTACTTTGCATCAGTTGTGTCAGCAAGAGGGGACACATTATTTAATTGATGTCTTTGGATTAATTTCAGAGGACAACTCTGCTGCTAATGATATGGAAGGGAACTAAATTCATAGTGATAATTATATGCTCATGACATTGTGATGTCATGAGCATGTTTCATCCTTAAACCTCACATTAAGTATGGCTCAATGTCAGTGGCACATGAAGGCTTACATAATAAAGGAAAGGGAAAACAAAAAAATGAAAGAGACTCAAGATGAGTCTAATTTCGTACAATCGAAGGTGAGAACTCGAGTCAAGTAACATAGCCGAGGATGAGCGACAGACGAGATCTGTTTAGTCGGCCTTAGTAAGTACTCTTTATGATGGGGACATTTAGGCTAATTAAGATAAATTCATACACATTATTTATGTAAGATTCGAATTCAAGATCTTTTCGTTCATAGTCAAAGTTCCCAGCCGATAGATCATGGTGAGTACTAATGGACAAATAGTTTGGATGATTAGACATCATTGTTAGTGAATTTAGCAGTATAATATGAGAGATTATTATGTGCGGACATCGGACACAACTTATCGTTCAAAGACGAATTAGGTGCAACCACATCATCCAATACTGAGCCGTGGTACTTAGTAGGGGGTGACGTGGTACATTTTCATTGGGCTCTGGATGACGTTCGGTGTCCGCATAGAATAATTCATCAATTATTATTGAGAAAAGAGTGAGGCTAACTCTTTGGTGAGCTACCGAGATTCGATCCTAGACAACTTGAGATCTTCAGTCATGACCCAAATAGATCATTGGCCAACAACTTGTTGGACTGGGTTCAAGATATGAAAACGATTTGATCAATCTTTAAAATTTGGGTCTATTTCTAGGGAGTATGAGTAGTTCCTCCAGCCACAATTATTGTTCTTTTGTCTATCTTATTGAGGTTTCGTTTGGGATGATTTTTTTATTGCTTCTTTAAGCTGGTTTTTAAAATTTATTTAATGATATGTTTAATATTTCAAATGCTTAAGATTTAAGATAATTAAAAGTCAAAAGTTATTATCTCCTAGACTCTTAGCTATTTTAAATCTAATCATTAAAAATTTATAATTATATTAAAAAAAAGGTTTGAGAAAAATAATTATATTTTTACATATATTGACACTCCAATCTAAATCAATTGTGATGTGATGTGATCTTCTTAAATGTATTGATATTTATTTCTTTTATTATACTGCAAAGGAAATTATTAATATGAAATGAGTATTTTTAGTATGCTTAACCTAAACTTTAGAAAATATCTTCATTCTATTAAATGAATGATATGTGATGTATGCATGTTATGTCCTTTGTCCAATAATCTTGGTATTTGTTTTTCTATCTCAAAAGATAAACTTGCATGTAGTATGATGATGACATGCATCTCTTATGAAAGATCAAAACAAGTGGATAGTATGGGAAATGATGATATACCAGATCAAGATCTCATGGTCCCGTCATCCCGGGCCAACATGGTTTCTGGTCCTCTTAGTCAAAAGAGGTAGTTGACAAACCTAACAGGATGATCCTTATCGACAGCCATGGGTTTCTTCGTTCAAGGGTACTTTGTAGACCTAGAGTGAATATTTGCCTATCGAGACATATTTGAATCCACTTTAGCTAATAGAGGACTTTGTGCTCTATCAATCATATCCTATTGATTCATTACTCAAGATTTTTAAGTCATTGGGGAACGTACGGGCTTTAACCATGATCGTAATTTAATGGTGTCATTTGACAAAAAAACTACCCAGTTAGAGGGTTCTAGTTATAACCATTTACTTGTTGTGCCATTTGACAGCAAAACCATCGATTAGGGGATGCGTTCCATGTCCTTACTAGCAAAGAATGAATTCTAGTGATATTCTCGACTAGACATCTTTATGAGCTAAAGTTATTTTCAAACTTGTTGACCCCGACAAATTATCGTTGAGGGTGTATGAGTATTTTGATTTAGTTGTTTTTGAATTTTATTTTAATTTTAAACATTAATATCATTTATAAATACATTAAATTCAATTGAATGTATTTTAAATGTTTGGTGTCCCCTTGAGTTGAGATTTTTTGTCAATACGGGCATCTTTGATGTATTTATGGATATGATCATTTCATTAATTGGACCTTATCAACTATGTTTGCTTGCAAATAGAGGATTGAGTCAAGCTCCTAATTAATGGAATTACTATACAGTTATTGAAACCTTGGATATTCATTTTAACATGTGAATTTTCTTTGTAAGAGACCTTAAAGATCTAATACGAATGTATAAAACCAAATACTTCGATCGGAGCTACGATCATGTATTTTCTTGATGATTCAAGACATGTCAATTTTGATCCATTTAAGGAGACATATCAGACTTGAATTTAAGTTTTTATCTTTGACCAGCACAACATTCTCATACGTCACATATGTACATGCATCACGCTCATCGGGGCCCATACAAGTCTATATTTTTAAATGCATTTTTCATGATGTGCTTGTATTGTGGTTATATGTATGCAACATATCAGGTGCAAATGACATATTTGCATGTTTTTACACACGCTTATGCTTTCATCTACATGTTAAAATACTTATTTATGTACTTGTGTATTTTCATGTATGCATATACCTACTTACATGATATTTTGCATGTTGCACTTTGTGTTGATATGATGTGTAGTGGCCTATTGCACTAACATGGTGTATGATGTATTTGTATGATATATATGTATGATGCATCCATACATTACATGTATGTTTCTATAATATATTTACATGATAATTCAATGCCTTCATATAGTGCATAGTATATTCACATATTGACGTAGCACATTATTACTGTGCATCACATTTTACACATTGAATAATGTGCTTACATTATATATTTTAAGTTTTGTGATGCGTATATGCATGATGTGAATGCATTAGTGTGCATTTCAATGCATGGGGATATTTTTACTATATTCTGTCATAGCCAGCTATGCAAATGACCATCACCGACAAGCATACAAGGTCTTATTTTGGAATATGCAAACATGTTTTGTCCGCTTGTATGAGTGTTGTGGATATGGTGGCATGCTTCAATAGTGTATAACATCGCACTACAGGTTATCCATTGCTTTATGTAGGTAGGCTGTCGTGTAATGTAAGTTTTATTTAAAACTGCCTATAGTCCAGCACTAGGTATTCATGAGTCACCAACTGTTACATTTAGGTGAACTACACTAAGTGCGTATCTTCCAATGTTGCTTGTAGGAGGGTTCTAGCGCTATGTTACGGGTCACTCGTGGCTTCTTGCATGTAAGTTTTCATCCATTGTAAGCTATGTTAAATTTGTTTACAGTTCTTCAGTGGATATCCAAATGTCATTGGCCATCGTATGCAGACTGTTGTGTACAAGATGAATTTCTACAATGGCTTATAGATGCTTGCATTTATTACAGGCTCGTTGCTTTTTCATGCAACCAGTTTTTTATACTTGATGCAATTTTTTACTAATGTCTGGAGAGAGTCCACCATACTTGCAGCACATTCACTATCATTGTTAGTAGGTAGGACCGCTGCATGTATTGCAAACCTTGCACAATCATATGTGGGCAAGTTGTACTGAATGCAAACCTTCTAGTGCTAATCGTAGGTGTTTGAATTTACTACTGTTCTTATGTATTTTCTTGTATATAGCACGTTGTGTGCATAACAGGTCTTCTATAGTGGCTTATAAGTGCTCGTATTTATCATGACTCGACTGCCTTTGTTTACATGATACTGATGTATTTGCTGAAAGCTTGATTGTTATTGACTATATATACACCCTAGCATTTATTGTAGGATGCCTGTGTATGTCTGCATGAAATATCCCATTTGCAGGTAAGTTTAGTGTGTTCATTTGTATGTTAATGTGGACTGCCGATGAATTATACTTCATTCTAAACACTGGTTGTGAACGATGCTATTATGTGTACTTCAGATCTTCTGCCTTTTCTTGTAGGTATTGCACTTATTAGGATTTTTTTGCCTTGTCTTGTAGATGATGCGTTGCATGCATTATAATTATATTATCTATGTTAGTAGGGAATCCATCACATTCGTTGCATAGTGATTTTGAGCAGGCTGTTGTATTTGTTGTAAGGTCATCATATTCTTTTTATATTTCCCTTCATTACTTGCAGAGGTTCAATGTATTTGCTTTCAAGTTGGTATTAACTGTAGAGAAGTTGTTATAGTCATTGTGTATCTCCGTGCTTTGCTCATAAGCATATCATTGCATGTCTTATGTTACCACTCATGAATAGTTCATTGTGTGCATTAGAACTCCTTCGTGGTTTGATATGTTTGCTTGCTAGATTGATACAACTATCCCACACCAATCACTATCATTCATATATGATTTACAATGCTTATTAGGATAGATTTGTGTATACTTGCAACTAAATCACACATCCTCATTAATTATTGCTGATCAATGCTTACAAGAAAATCATGCTTGGAGTTTTGTTCAATACATGTCCCCTGCTTGCATATTTTTGCATTTAATTTTTATTATTTTGTGATTTTGATTTTTATGTTGACCTTAAAGTCAGATCCCTATGAGTTTCGTTCAAGTTCAGTCCATGTAGTTTTGTTCATACATGTTCGATCCCATTTAGTTTTGTTCAAGTTCCGTTCCATATGGTCTGAACTTTGGTAACTTCCTGGTGTCTCCCCCATTTTGAGGAATTTTTGGGAGTTGAGCACTCCCACCACACTACGAAAAGCATGTATGGTAGATGTCTGGCGACTCCGCGATCATGGTTTTTAATCCCACCATGCTACGAAAAGCTTGTATGTGTCTTTGAGGTACTTGTGTAATGAATTAATAATTTTTTTCCATAGGCAAAGAAGTACATGCATCGGTACCTAGGGTTATCCCCGCTAGGGGTGTAAACGAGTCAAGTCGAGCTCGAGTCAAGGGTGTTCGAGCTCAACTCACGAGTCAAATACTGAGCTCGAACTTGAGTCGAGCTTGACTCGCGACACTGAAATATGCTCGTCGAGCTACTCGATTTTGCACCCGAGTTCTGATCCACGTTTAAGTTTTGATCCTGCATCTGAGTTTCGATACAATTTTACCATCCTGTATCTTTTTTTAGCCCATGGTCTCGTCATGCGTGCTGTTCTAGTCGAGTGTGTGATTCCTATCTTTTGGAGTGAAATTCATCTTCTGACATGCAATTTTTCTTCCCTGTCACAAGTCGCTCGATGAGTAGTCGAGTCGAGAGAAGGGTTGTTAAAGCTCAAGCTCAATAAACCTGTCCAGATCAAAATCCTATTCGATCTTGACTCGATAACTCAATAAGCACGACTAGTCGAACCATTAACAATTCGAGCTCGAGCCATCTCGTGAGTCGGCTTGACTCAGTTACACCACTAGTCCCCAACACGCAAACAAAAGCATATATAGGGCCTACCCACTTTGCCGCAAAGATCGCATTTAGTTCCCTCCCACAACGCTAAGAAAAATGTGTATATGTGGTCCTTCGGTGTGCTACAAGCAACGATAATGGGATTTTGGGAGTTTTATGGCTAGAAATCGTTTATACCTTATGTGGATGAAAGACGATGATGGCGATTTTGAGGAGACGACAGTGACTAAAATGCACAAAATTTTCTCTCTTTTTTTGGCGCTTTCCTTATATATATAAATATATATAGAGAGAGAAGTGAGTGGCTCCCCTAGCATCGTTTTCTCGCACGAAAGAGCGGTTCAGCTATTGCGCACTCAAGCCAAAGCCAAGGTGTGGTGAGAGAAAATGAATTGTGAAGAGACTATGAGAGTAAATTTGTTTATGTTAGAGAGAATTAGGGCTTTTGAGAGTGAACTAGGTGGGCTTTTTGGAAGTGGGATGGGCTATGGGCTATAGTGGCCTATTTGAGTTCGGTGTAAAGCTATAGGGGGAAGATAAAGGGTTGTTTGGCTATGAGGATTTGGATGAGAAAATTGAATGAGTGAGGGGCTATTTGGCTGTGAGGAGGAACGAGAGAAGAGAAAGGCCGCAAGAATAGATAGTTCACGTTGATGGAGATGTATCTGTGTATAGGGGAATGGGTCAGAGTGTTGGTGGATGATTGGAATTGTTGTATGGGCTAGAGGAATATGGTTGTTGGCTTACCGGTGTAGCAGCTGGAGTTCGATTGTAGAAAGAAGGCAGTTAGGGAGTTGGGTATGAGGAGTTCAAGGTTGATTGATGTAGAAGGGTATGAAGACTTGCTCGACTTATGAGGTGGGAAGTTGGAGGGCTGTAGTGGGTCGACCAGATATTAGATTAGAAGCAACGGGCTTGGTGTGGGAGGTAGCGATGGAAACAGGGAAATCGAGCATATGAGGTTTGGATCGAGTGTTAGGTGCATGTATTGGGTACTGGAGTGGGGAGATCAACAGTGAGGGATCTCAGATCGATGGAAGAATTGGAAGTTGGGTGTAGGAGATTGGTGGATCAGGTCAGACATGGGCTATAGTGGATATGTGGATCAAATTACTAAGATCGGGATATGCAATGGGTTTGGCTTGTTGTGTGCAACTTTGACAGGGAGGCTGAGGTCCGAGCTGTTACATGCGGTTTAGACGAGGAAGGAAGGAGGGAGTTTGACTGCAGGTTTCAAGCAAGGAGGAGCTACGACTATGTAGTCAAATAGAGGGGGAGTTCAGGTGGAGATCAAAGAGTGGGAGGAGGATTGGTCACGAGCTGCTTGTGTGCGGGAAATTAAAAAATGAGGTTGTTCGTCTTCATTTTATTAATGCGAACAGAGCATGATCGAGGCATTAGATTTACACAGGGAATGTGTGAGGCGAGCTTTTCGACACTGATCTACAGGAATTAAAATCGAATTTGAGTTGATTTTCTAGCACATATGGAGGTCAACACTTACTACTTTTTATTTGTGATGTCCCAGAATTTAAATTGAAAGAATTATTCTTTTAATCTTTTAATAAATAATAACCAGAGTTATATAATATCATATATCAGTAACAAATAAGAAAACAAATTATATAATTCAAAACATTAATGTACACATATGTATTCATTCTAAAAAATCATATACAATGCTCAAGATATATACAATCATCACATATCTATTTTGTCATGAGTACAAAAGAATTGCTAAAACAAAAAGAAATAGAACCTTAAGAATCCTGACTAGTTTCACATTCCTCATCATCTACCCTGATTTGAAATCATTCAACCACATATAATGAGCTAAAAAGTCCAACAAGTCATCAAAACATATACTTGATAGCATGTGTACATTCCTATATGATTTTACTACATTGATTTGATTTCAACAGTCTTTATTGATGTTTGGACCCACTTAAGTAAAAGAAGCTAAACTCTTAAACATCGAGGCATCTTTTGTTGTAATGGTTGGAATTTCTGAAAGAAATCCATAGTTAAATGCGCTCATTCTGAAACAATTTTGGAATTGGTGACATATTATGAAGTTACACTAATATGATAAAATCGTGAGGCTCTTAGGTCAAAGAGGACAATATTTTGATAGTTAAGTTTGAGCTGTTACATTATTATCTTCAAGAGTTTTATAGTTTATATACATTTTAATTGTTTTTATTATTTTCATTTAAATCCATTAATGCATTCTCATTATTAGATACACTTTTAATTACTTATGTGAGTTTTATGTTGTATAGTTTTTAAATTTTTTAAAATTTTTCTCACATATTTGGTATCATGTCATCATTATTATGTAAGTTTTTTTATTTTTTAATAAAATTATTTTTATTACATCATTTAGTTTGATCCTGGTTATACCAATCGATTTGTGAATCTCTCATTGCAGTTCATTGTCTAGTATAATTTTCACAATTTTGATAAAAATAATAATTTACTAATTATTTTATAAAGTAAAAAAAAATTAATCACAAAAAATTAAAATAAATTGTGATTCACATGATAAAAAATAATAAAAAAAGAGTTAATGACATCTCATAAATAATTATTTCATCTCGAAACTGACATATAATAATACCATCACATTATTCTATTTTTTTAAAGCAAATACAATAAAATGATATTTTTTCTCTTCTCCCGCAAAATCATCTCTCTATGAGTCCCAAAAAGATCCTCTCTCTCGCTCTCGCTCTCGCTCGCTCTCTCTCTCTGTCTCTGTCTCTCTCTCTCTCTTCCTTACCCATAGATTACAGAAAACATGAGATACTTCTTTGAGATAGCTTCTAGCTGCATAGGAGACCATTCTCCACTATTTCCTCCCAACCTGTAGCTTAAGGGTCAACCCTTTCTCCTTCCTTTAATTTCTCTTATATCTTATAACGCCTTCCCCCTCTCCAAAGCTCCCCTCTTTCTCCTCTTTTCTTCCCAGTTCTCCCCAAAAGGTCCTTCCTTTTACTTTCTTTTTTGATTCCTGCTCCAAATTCCTTTCAGGGTCTTCAAAATCTCAGCATTCTTTTCTTTTTTGATTCCTGCTCCAAATTCCTTTCAGGGTCTTCAAAATCTCAGCATTCTTTTCGCGCTGCGTTCTCTAACGCTACAATTCAGTAAAGGAGAAGACTTTTCCTCCCCGGAGATGAATTACGAACCGCCGCCTCGGGATCAGCTTCTTCCCTCGTGCCTCCCCAACCTCAACTGGAATCACTCCATGGACTTCCTGGCCACCATTCTTCCCTCGCAGACAACTCCGGCGGCGGCTGTTGCCATTTCTGGCGAGTTCTCCAGCTTCATGGACGACCCTCTTAATTCCATGCATATCAACAGTTTGATGTCGGCTCCCAACGACCCTGCATTCACCGAAAGGGCGGCAAATTACTCCTCTAACGCTGAGAACTATGGATCAATTATGGGCCAATTCGGCCTTCCGCAGGCTGGAAGACTTTCCAGGGTTTCGAGCAGGAAGTTTCTTAATGCTAAGGAGAGCCCAATTCAAAGCCTTGCACAGTCGGAGATAGGAGATGGAGAGTTTGGAAGTGGCCTGGAAGATTCTTCGGTGACTAATCCTGCTTCAGTAACTGGAGATAGAACCGTGAAGAAGAGAAAGGCAGCATACAAGAGCAAAGGAAAGGTATTAGAATTATAATTTAATGTATTTTGCTTAACTTTGATTTAAGTTATCATTATATGTAAAGTTCAAACTTTTTTCATTATAGCTAGCAGAGGGGAATAATCTAAATGCAAAGAAATGCCGGTCTGCTGAGAGTACTGAAAAAGATGAAGCTAGCGAGAAGGCGAAGGAAGATCAGAATATTGATAAGAAGAATGGGAAGGTTAATGGTTTGAAAATCCTTGATCCTCCTACAGACTACATCCATGTCAGGGCAAGAAGAGGCCAAGCAACAGATAGCCATAGCCTTGCTGAAAGGGTAAAGTTAGCTAATATTATGGACAAAAAAAAAATCAATTTTTGGCATCTCCTCTTTGATATTTATGTTAATTTTCATTTCAGGTTAGAAGGGAAAAGATCAGCCTGAGAATGAAGCTGCTTCAAGATCTTGTACCGGGTTGCAACAAGGTATGGTTAGTACAATTTGGGGAATGAGTACGATAAGAACTAGTTTGTTGTTTTAAAAATTAGATTTTGATGTGCTTTTTATGATAGATAACTGGAAAAGCACTCATGCTTGATGAAATCATAAACTATGTACAGTCATTGCAACGGCAAGTTGAGGTATGAGATTGCATCAAAATGATATATTATATATAGTTTGTTCAATTACTTCAACGGCTATATCTTTCACTTTTTGTTGCAGTTCCTTTCAATGAAGCTAGCCACGGTGAATCCACGGCTTGATTTCAACTTGGATAATCTCATTACAAAGGAGGTAAAAACTGCAATCAGTTTTTTTTTACTCAATTTATGATATATATATTTTCTAAACATGGCTTTTGCTTACAGTCTCTTACAAATCATGCAAAAGCTTTGTTATCAAATTCACTTATCCCCATAGACAATTTACCTGCTGCTATTCCTTTTGTTCACCAATCGAGGGAGGGAATCCCGTTTCCTCGCACTGTTTCAAATGTATTTGAGACCAATTGCTCCATGAGTCAATATGAGTCAATTCTTTATCAACCTTCAAGTATGGAATCATCTCTTGATATGTTTGGAGGTGCTACTTCTCAGGTATTTAAGAGCCTAGCAAAAATAATCTACGAAGTATGATAAAGAAAACTTTACAGAGTGATCTGATTTATTTTTGTTCTATTTCAGGTGGGGAATCTTTTGGAAGATGTGTTTCATAATGTTATTCAAACAAGCTTTGGTCAAAACCAGCAGAACCAGCAGATTGGAGTGACCTCACCAAGCTTTCATGGTAATCAAAATAAAATTTAAAAATCTTTTCACTTTCATGAGTTTGATAATTGGAAGATGGAAAATTATAGTCGTAGATGATTTTCAGCAGGACAATTGTCAACAGCAAACATGAAGATTGAGCACTAATTGTGTTAGCCTCCATTCAAATTGCAAGAACTCTTTTTATATTGAGAGATCTGCATGGAGTAACTATAGTATGATCTAAATTAACAATTTAAGTGGTCAATAGCTTCCATTTAATTTCCTCTTTTTTTCTTGGGTTACTGATTGCTGCTTAGTATTTGTTCAGCAGCCATTGTAAGATCTTTGTTGGCTACTGGATACTGGCATATGTGGTGAAATATATGTCTTAACACCACATGAAAGATGTAATTTGGTGAGAGTAAGGGTGGGGGGAGAGGACAGAGAGAGTGTAGGTGGAAATTGGATTCCATTGCAGCCACTTTGTTGTATTAAAGTTGACTGTATTACTATCAATTTAACGAGTATTGTTTCAGTTGCTGCCTCAATACCCTTCTAATTTTTACTTTGTGGTTATTTGATTGCTTGAAATTAGAAAAAAAATATTTTAAAAACTTGTTTGTTATTTCTATCATTTGGTTGGATGTAATCTGAACCTTACTGTTGAATCAGACTTCATAAATCTTCTCAAAACTCCCATTATGACTCATTTTTTGCTTGTAAATCGACATATTATGATTGCATTTTTAAGTGAAAAATGAAATCATTCCATGTTTGTAAATTTTGGAATTCAAATTAATTTATAATTATGTGGGATTAAGTGATAGAATCTGATTAACTGTGTTTTTTAATCTGATTGTCTAAGTGCTCTTATGTTTCTCACACAAAATAAGCAAAAATAATAATTTTTCTGAATGCATTATTTATGTGCAAACAATCAAATCAGCTTTTATGATCTGTGGTGTGTGTGTGGTGAGGAATTAGACATATAGCTGAATTAGTGGATTAGTTAATTTGTGCATTAGCTGTTGAGGAGGAAGGGGCCCATTGTTCCTAATCTTTCCAGTCTTGAAAGGGACCTTACAGAATAAGATCTAAAGCTCCCTCTTCTCTTTGTTCTAACGAGTAATGATTTTTCATTTTCAGAGCCAGCTAGCACTGCAAAATAAAATACCAGAGCCTTCATCACCAACAAGATGTACAGCCGGCTGCCACTATTATATGATAGAGGAAGCTTTGTGATGTTGCGTTATGGTACAAATTAGGCACAAATTAATCATTAATCTTATACATAGACGTGACTTCATGATTTTTTTTTTTTAAAATTTTTATTGCTTAATTCATGAAAACAATACAGGTGTTAGCTAGGAGGCTGAAACACTGAGTAATACAAGTTTAACTAAAATATTAGTAAGATGGATATTTGATAATATGAAAAGAATTTTATTGCATGCTCTTCTCTTTGACTCTTTTTGAGAAAGATTTCTTTAATTTGATGGCATCTTCTTCACTCTTCTTGCTTGATTGAATCATATAAATCTGTTGTCTTGTTTATATGGTTATTCTTTTTTTATGTTTATATAAAAAGGATAATTTCTTTATGATGAAATGAATAAGGGAAGGTGAAAGAAGAAATCCCTACTAAGGACTTATTTATGAAGACAAGTAGAATCTTTTGGACAGGCAAGGAAGAAAGAAGAATGTCAAATTTTAAATCTAAAAAATTGTAAATGAGCAAAGGATAAAATCTAATTAAAGAAATTTATTTCAAGGAGCCTAGATACAATAAACCTAATTAAGGCAATTGCAAGGAAGAAAAAAATGGTAATAAGAAGGACAAATAAAGCTTTATAATAACATCAATTGTAAATATGCAAAGTATGAATTTGGTATGGTTTTGACAATTGCATATCATCACTTCAATCATATCATATCTATAGTTTTATTTGAGACTATTTTTTTATTGCTTCTTAAAACGAAGTTTTAGTACAAAAATTTTAATTTAATTTTTGTACTAAAATTCCGTTTTAAGAAACAATAAAAAGTCGTCCCAAACGAAACCTATCAACGTGTTTACGATAACTTTCTCATCACAATCATACAAAAGCTATTTCATAAGTCATAAATAATCATATGTAAAGCCATATAAAAGAGTATCTATCATTTAAAACATTCACAACTATTTTCATGTGCATAATTAAGACATGAATCACATGAACACATACAAATATGACTCTTGCTCTCCACTCAAAGGTTACTAACTAAAAACCAATTAAAAACTTGTTCCAGTTCACCTACTTGTTCCAAGGCTTCTTTAGGAAGGCTCCAAACACTCAAATCAATCATAAAGGTTGTGCAAGCACATCACATCTTGAACCCATTCCATACACCTCTTAATTTCCATGACATAACACATGTAGCAAGGATGGGCATATGTTGCATGCCAAAATATCCAAAATCATGCACAATTGCTAACCATAAGGTCTAATAGAACATTTCCATGCACATGGCTACTAAATTGATCTATGCTATCTTGAATCACACTTAGGCTTCATTTGGGATGGCTTTTTTACCCCTTCTTAAATCAGCTTTTTAGTACAAAAATTAAATTTTTTGTACAAAAAACTGCTTTAAGAAGTAGTAAGAAAGCCGTCCCAAACTAAGCCTTAGTGTTTAGCACAAGAAAAAATTCAGAGCTAAAAATTATACATATGACCACAATATGCTACACAAATTGGATAACATCATCATATATATGAGGAACAACTACCAATATGATTATGAATCATTCCTATAATCAGATGTAAATATAATGAGAGCCACAATCATAAGAGCCATTTGATCTTAATCAAATTATCAGCTTTAATAATACTTTTTGTAAGTGTGGAATATTTTTCATAGTTAATTTATAGTGAAATTCCATAAGAAATAAAATTATTTCATAATTCATTAGAAATAATTGCATTTTTTTTTCATAAAAATGCCACATAAACCATTATAGTAGCTTTGTTTAATTCTAAAAGGGCATTGAAATGTACTATGAAAAAGCCATGGAAGGTTATATGTCATTATCCACGCTGCCCTTTCATCCTACAAACAGAAAATGCACAAATATTTATACTTTATTTATCCAATATTCTTTTCATTAGAGTTTTAAAAGCTGGACCGAACCCGATCAAACCAGTTCAACCGTGAAGCGAATCAATATTGCTTCTCTTGAACCGACTCGTTCAATTTCTAAAATATTTAAATAATTAAATAAATTAATTTAATATATTAAAAATAAAATATTAAGTAATATTTATAATTTAATAAATTAATTTAAATTTAAAATTCTTAATTTTTAAATAAAACTTTTCAACTAATCACTCAAACTCAAAAGGCAATATACAGTGATGTAGGATTAAATAAGTTGAAATTCTTACTTAAAAAAAAAAATTGAAGTTCTTACTTCTTATGTTTTCAACATACACTGGTCCAATTTTCACAACCTTATTTTTTATTTTATTTTTACCTTCATTTTCTATTCAGTTGCTAATAAAAACTATAAACTATGAAATGATCTTATAAATTCATGATTTACATAAACTAGGCGTGTGAGTGAGTCAAGCTAATTTGTGAGCCAGCATGAAGTCATGAACTAACTCGATTATTTGGTGATGAGTTGAGCTCGATGAGCTAACGAGTTCTGCTTGGGCCAACTCTGACTTAACTCACAATTAGTAATCTGACTCAATTAAAATTTAATACATAATATATTTAAAAATTATTAAACTTTAAGGGTTTGAGCATTGAATTATTAAAAATATTTAGAATTCTATCTTGTTTCCTTGATCTCAATTGAATCTAAAGTATCTATCTTCTAAATTCTCATTCAATTATTTTATATATTATTATATTAGTTATTTGAATTAGTATTATAATCTTTTTTTTTTTTGTAATAAATGAGTCGGTTCATGGCATGAACCAACTCGAGGTCAAAAAATTTAGCTATAATTAGAGCTCAAACTCAATTAATTAGCCAAGTTCAAACCCAACTAGGAGCTTACTTGACCTCAAATTGACCAATTGAAAACCCTCTAATTTAAATTTAAACCATAAAACTTCGAAGAAAAAAAAAATTGAAGTCTTCATCATAAGATAAAGAACATTAATCAATTCAAATAAATTAAAGATAATAAAATTTAAGATTTAAACTTTCAAAAGTAATTAAATAAAAATTTAAATAAAATTATTATTAAAATTATGAAGAAGACTACCAAACAAGCTGTTTGAGTTAGGCATCATAGGCAAAGACAGGAAATTGTGGTCCCTTTGTGTGTGATGGTCTATCCAACCATAAAGACAATAAAGATATGAAACTCGACAAAGCATCTTCCTTAAATATAATTATAGTCTTATGTCGCCATCAAATTAATGCAATTATTTTCATTTTATTTAAAGGGTACTCTATTCACCTACTCTCTTCCTCAAATTCAAAATCTACTACTTACTCTCAACTCTCAAGGGGCTAGCTATAAGGAAAATGTTTTTCCTAGTTGCATAAGATAAATTTCCCTTTTGCCCATATGAAACTCACTAACCATGTATTGATTTATAGAAAATTTCATATTTAACTTATATATTAAGCCATGCAATAGATGATAACTATCATCATATATATGGTAGAAAAAAAAAATTAGTTGTGTTTATAGAAAATTTCATAATTACTTGAGAATTTGATAAATGTAAATAATGTATTATTTTATGTGAAAATATGTGTTTTAGTTGTGTTGTGAAGGGAAAATATAAAAAATGTACAAAATTTTATGTATCATCCAACATCACAGCACCAATTGCCTACTTTTTGTTTTTCTATAAATATTCAATGTGTTTTGTTTGTAAGAGAGTTCAGTTACTTGTATAATTTCAGTCTTTTTTAAAGTACTTCTTTTGGATTTCTCTTAGAGTACAATCTAAGAGAGACTAGGAAAGTACTAGATACAATCATTAAAGTGTTAGTCTTTGTTTTGTTTGAGGAGCTTCATACATTAAGGAAGAAGAAGCGCAAAAGAGATGCATTGATCCTTCTTGGTGAATTTATTCTCTTGTACATTTATTCTTCTATAATTTCAATGAAAATGAGCTTGTTTTTTTTTTTTCTTCAATGTCTGGCTAATTCTTTAGTTTTGAATTGATGATGTAGATAACATATTAAGTACTAATAAAGAATATTGTGCTATAAAGTTAAATGATATTGCCAATATTATTCCGCTCTTTCATTAATGCACATAGTGGTCATATGTGCAGTTAAAAGCTAGTGTAATGTATAGTCACGATGGAGGAATGCAAGAATAATTAGGAATATTAAAATATTATGTTTACATACCTAGACATTGGATGCAAAATATGCTAGGTTCTTAAAGAAATTATATAATTATAGAAGGTCAACATATATCTTTTTTACCCGTACATGCTCGACAGAGATCTAAGGATGCATATACTCAGAATCACATTAAAGATAATAATTTTATTAGAAAGGATATGTAATTTACATTCATCAATCTAAAACACTTTATTTAAATATTGTATCCATTATTTTACTATATTTATTTAGTGATTGAATCTCCACAACCAACAATTTTATTTTATTAAGATAACTTTACAATTAGAGTAAATAGTAATAGTTGATTACTGAAAAGCATACTTCATCGAGGGTTCGACACTATACCCTATCACTTTATTACTTAATTCGGTATGTATACTTCCTTATATTAAGTGGGATTTGTTATTTTTATATATCAAAGAAAACTTAAGCATTGTTTAGGGGAGATAGAGCATTAAATATTTCTATAATTTAAAATTACACTTCATAGTAAAATCCTCTATCAAGTTTTTGGCGCCATTACAGGGGAAGTATTTCACTTTTTACAAAATTTTAACTATATTATTAAATTAGTTGCATTATTAGACTTATATTCTTTATTTTATGTGTTATTTGTGATTGCTTATTCATTATTGCATTAGTTGTTATCTAAAATACTTTTGCATTCTATTTTGTAATATTAATTTAAGTTATTATATAAATATTAATGCATTTAATTATATATATAGTATTCATAACTCCACAACACTTAGCCATTTAAGTAAAAAAAGCACGCCCCTTCTAAAAGTCAAAAATACATTATACGTTCATAACTTTAATTATTAAAGTTAGATGAGCATCACGGCATAATTAGCAAGAACCGCAGCGTTATCAGACATCATAATTATTGCAGTTATAGCGTCGTAGTGATTCCCTGACAAAAGTGTCGCAACATCGACGTGTGTCAAATGACGCATAGGTGACCCTTCCCAAAGCAACGCTCCAATTTCCAAAAACTAGTGCTGCTGCTCCACATGGCCCGAACCACTGCAGTGCTTGTCAATTGACCATTTTGTCATTTTGTTTCTACATTAAGTGTCACAACGTCGGAATGCTTCATCATGTTATAAGTAGGAGATCAGTTTTTCAGTTCATTTAACATCATCCATCTCCTTCAAACTTTTCTTTTTAGTTTAAATCCTTTCTCCTGATATGTTTGTCAAGAAGAGGTATTCTTCCCTTTTTTATAAGAGCATATTTATTTCTGCTGATGTTGAATCTAGATTTACTGACTCAATTTTAAACAAATAAGTGATTCCATAATAAGGTTTTTAGATTCCTACTCCACCCATTATACAAATCATTTCAAGTAGAGGCTGTGAAATATTCTGTGAAGAACCATTTGCTGCCATTATTAATGTTGTTCATATTTTTTTTACAAATGAAAAAGAGGTAGTGGATAATAGATGTTATGTTCAGGTTAAGTGGGTCTATTTTGATTCAACAACCATTAACAAGGTTTATAGACTTGGGGACTTTGAATTTGATGAGTACAATACCTTCATTAATACACATATAAATTCTAATGACAACTTGAGTGTCTTGTGTGAACCTAATAGTGGAGCTTGTTGGAAAAAAGAAAGACAATAGAATTATCAAATTTCATGCCTCTTTTATGACTCAAACTTCCAAAGGCTGACATTATTTCATTTCTACCCAATTATTATATAGTCGTAATATTAGTGAAGTCACTAGTGACTGTGCCCTTTTGAATTATTCAATTCAAATGGGGTATTTTATTGATGTTAGAAAACTTATATTTTCATCTCTTATGTACATCATTAGGGGTACCACATCTATTGGGTTAGGGCACCCTTCTCTTGTATATGATTTGTGTGTAGCAGCAAGTGTTAGGGGTCACTTGAGTCGACTATCATTTGAGTCGCTAATTTTCACTCTTTTTGTGTGTATTTAAGTTTATGGGTCAAAAAGAATGCATAGATGAAGTGGTCCTTGAGATATGTCAAGTCATCTTTAATAAGCCTTATCTTTTGTAGATGTATGTTACTTAGGAGAGCTCAACAGTACCAATTATTTAGGGAAGGAAAAAAAATTTATACTATGCATTGGAGTGTTAGCTCAAAGACAAGGTGGTAGTAGCAAGGAAAGCTAAAAGAGTAGCCAATTATTATCCAAGCTTCATTCTCATCCATTTATTCTTGGAAATAAAGAATCATAGATTCATTAAAAAAATTATTCCATCTTTTAAGAATTGAAGTGTCTTCCACTAAAAGAATGATGAAACCTACTACTCTAATAACATGGGAGAGGAAAAATGAGGGAAATCATTTTGTTAAAAATGGGTATAGGTTAGCAACATGCACTAAACTTTACTATCTCAAAAAGAATTGATGAGATTAAAGTTTAAGAAGTAGGATATTTAGACACACCAAGGTATGCCAATCGGGTAATCCTTATTACCTATAAACAATAAATGTGAGTTTCTATGATAAACTAAGAGTTCTACCTTGCCTGTAACAATGAGATTCTAGCACTTCATCAAGAATTGTAGTTTTGAAGACTCTATCATTGTTGAAGAAAACTATAGTCCACATTGATCACATATATAATAAATCAATTTTTTCATCAAATATAAAAATAAAAGACTAAATTATAAAAATAAAAGACTAAATTAAGATGACTGACTTATTCACTTATCGACCAGAAAAATGAAGCAAGAAAAAAAATTAGTAATAGACATGATGTTGAAAAAGTAGATCACCACCACTTGCCATAACTCTAAAGTTTCATAACTCATCAAAAGAAAGATAAATGATCTTCTATATCTAAATTGCAAAATGAGGAGTATATGGCATTAGTATTTTCTTTCCTTCTACCATATTCACATGAGTGAATAAACTCTTAAAAAACAAATACATTTGTAAGAGATCAAAATATCAAATATATGATAAATAAATTAGCCAAGGAACTTAAATTAAACCCAACACCTAGGTTGGACCAATCACAAGAAAGATGCATAGACACCCCCTTTGGTCCAAAGAATGTCAAATTATCCTCCTCCTCCTTAAATATAAAGTTATCTAAACTATAAGGTGTCTCTTCATTAAAGGATGCATTTATTCATTAGCACCTCTTCATATAAAGGTACTTCATGAAAGTTTTCATCTATTCTTTCAGAAAATATTCATCTATTTATTACACCTTTTCATGTAAAAATATTTCATAAAGGATTACATCTATTCACTCAAACATTCATATATGACTATTTAAATACCCAAAAATAACCATAAAAAGAGGAAGGGTCTCTCAGATTATTAAATTATCATACTATGATTTGTACTCTATGACTTCAAATGCTCATGAAAAATCTAACCATCAAAGATTATTTACTTCTCTTAAATTTTCATATTTTATTTATCATAGCTAAAATACTCTCTTTCCCCCTCTTCCATAGCCTATTCATCCTCCCATTGGAGCATATCATTCCAATTCCCCCAATCACCAAAGTCTATTGATGTTTGATTAACATTTGTTTAAGGTATCTTACACGCTACAATGAAGTATGGAACTAAATTAAATAAGAAGGATGAAAGGAGCCTTATAATTAAAAAATAATTATTATTTTTTAAATAATTTTTAGATCTCATGGATTGGAAATTTTGGATGGATTGGCACCAATTGTAAGTAAGAAGGATGGGTCTACTTACTGAGCCCCCATTTCTATTAAATAAATAATTATTTTTTTATTTTTTTAAACCTTTTCTTCCCCCCTAAGATAAGTTGGTTGCTGACTTATTAGGCATTTACCAATAAAATAAATAAAAAATAATAAATAAATAATCCCATATTTGAAGTTCTTGAAAAGAGAGACATTTTGGAGGCATCTGTTGTTTATTTTAGAAATTTAGATCCATTTATTTAGAATTATTAAAAGATAAAAATATGATAATAAATATTTTATATATTATTATTATTATTTAGATGTTATTAAAAATTAATATTAATTTTCAATTTTCTATAAACTTCATTTTTTTTAAAAATGGGGATTTAATCAAGAAATAAAAATTCTTGAATTTTTATAAGTATTTTTTTGTAAAATTTGAAAGATAATATTTAACAGTTTTGTTGGGATAAAGCTATACGCTTCTCAGAAGCAATTTGTTTTGGTCCCCTAATAATTTTTTATTTATTTTTTTAATTGAAATGAACCTTCCATCTCATTGGATTCCATAAGGTTGCAAAGTTTTTTGGCAGCTAAAACCTAATGAATTGATATGTTATTTTAATAGAAAAATATGCTTATTCTTTTATAACGAAAGAAACAAAATAATAAACCAATTGCACGACCTGACCCGAGAGCTTGAATATCAAAATGGTCGTGCGATAGTTTAATTCTTTTCCATTAAATATTACAAAAACAAGTCTAACACTAACATCTTACAAAAACTACGGAGCCACTGTCTTGAGTTCGAGTTCCGCATATGTGATCTGTATATGAATTTGCCTTAATTTGTCTGAATATCCTCAAAAGAAAAAAATGACCTCAACATTGACATTTAAAAAAGTCATTAAACAAATCAAACCTATAAATCCCAAAGGAGAGACAAACCAACTTTTCACATTGCTATCAAGTAATCACATGCCTCTTCATTATCTTCACAAATGAAAAAAAAAAAGCCAAGTTTCCATAGGCTGACAATGAACAAACCAAATAGCATGTGGCATTGCATGACACAGTACAAGTCATTTTTTAAGAATTAAAATAGTGGGACCTACTTATAAAAAAAAAAGACTTAGGCTTCATTTGGGACGACTTTCTTAGTGCTTCTTAAAGCAACTTTCTAATACAAAATTAAAAAATTTTGTACTAAAAAGCTGTTTTAAGAAGCAGAATGAAAGCCGTCCCAAACGAAGCCTTATATCTCTCATAACTCAATCTTCCTCCATTCAATAATTAATGAAGGACTTCCATGGCCCAGAAGCTGTAGCATCTATTATCAAGAGGACAAGACCATATGAACTTCCTTTTCTCACTTCTCAAAGAACAACAGATTCTCTATCTGCAACCATAAGGAATAAAAATTGTTGTTGAGCAGTCCACATTGAATTTCAATGTCAGCAGGAGAGTATTGAGACAGTGTCTGTGATATATTTGAATTCTTGTCCCCCCCTCTCTCTCTATACACCACAACAACACCGGGAAATTATTGGGTTCGGACACCGGATGACGTCCGGAGCCCAATAAAAATACGCCACATCACCTCCTACTCGGTACTGAGCTCGGTACTTCACAGTACCGAGCTCAGTATTACTCGGTACTGTGAAGTACCGAATGGTAAGCTGTGTCTGGTGTCCAAACCCAATAATCTCTCCTATACAACATAGCAAAATATCCAACTTCTCTCTTACTAAGATCATAAGCCCTTCACAAATCATTTTCAACCAACTTGGCAATGGGGGACCAAGCTCTGTTGTGTGCCAATAGAATTACTTCAGCTTACATAAGAAATCAAAGAAAAAATAAATGCAAGCTGTACCATAGCTGTATGAAAATTCTCCCAAAGCCAATCATATTTCATCTAATTATATATATGATGCATAAATGTTTTTGACCAAATTGATCAAGAAGAGCATCCTTAGAAAGGAAAGCTTTACTGTTTCATGATTGTTTTGGAGATACAAAAAGATAAGAAGGTTAATAATGATTAGATGGATTAAAGATTTAACCGGTTATCCTACAACCTGTGTGAACAACAGGATTACCTGCAGTGGAAATGATTTTCAAAGAAATTTTCTATATTGTATGGGACCATAAATCAAGTTGTAAATTTTTTTTCAGACAATATCATGCAAGTTTGAAAAGAAAGCAGACTAAGGTTTCGTTTGGGACGGCTTTCTTCTTGCTTCTTAAAGAAGCTTTCTAGTACAAAAATTAAAATTTTTATACTAAAAAGCCGTTTTAAGAAGCAGTAAGAAAGCCGTCCCAAACTAAGCCTAAGCTGAGAGAGATTATTAATAATGATACAAAACACAGGCATTTACCATGGATTTCTAAAATATATTTGACCAATACAAGAAGTAAGAACTGAAGAGTTGAACCAATCTACAAAGAAATATATGCCTTGTGGTGTTACAACAAAAACTTTACACTGTAGTCATCAGATATGTCAATACCTGTGCTACTTATATGTTGCACCGGTCATAGCCATAAAACCAGGAATTGTGTCCAGTTGCAGAAGAAAATTCATCAACTCGCCCATCTTTCGTTGAGTGCGATTCGGCCAGCAACTGATTTAGCTTAACAATTTGTGACTCGTACTTTTTCTTAAGTTCATCAATCTCCTGATAGGCCCTCTCAGTTTTCTTCTCCGCAATTAAAGCGCGTTTCTGCAGATGCGCGGAATAGATTTGAATGGATCAGAGTCATGCAACACCAAACAAATTTTTTGTTGAAAAAGAGAAAAGCTTATAGAGCTGCAAGCCACAAAACCTACAATTACTGTTTGAAACAACATAAATTTTGAGACACTTTGACATGCATGGAAAAGGGAATCAGCCTAGAAAACATTAAATGAAAGTAATTTAACCAATTTTGTTACAACTTTTCTGATTGACTATCGATCTAATTGAACTCCTCTTCTGCAAACTCTAACTCATAATTTTTTATTCAAATTCCGTGTAAAGATGGTAGGGCTGGCACTTTTGTTAAAATTTTGAAATTCTTTCAATACTACTACAACAACAACATCAAACCTTTATCCTACTACGTGGGGTCAGCTACATTAATCCTTTTTCGTCATTATCCTGTTAAAAGTCAAATTATCATTTAAATCTAATAAAAAAATATCATTTCTAAGCTGAAATTCTTTCAATAAACGCTTTAATTTTAATGAAATCCCTTCAGACGTTAAAGTGTTGTTAAAGATATCCTGTTGTATGATGCAACTAAATAGCATAAAGGAAAGATTCTGTATGGTTAATAGATGCAGGTGAAATATTTATTATGAATTTTTGTTTTATTCACCACTTGGAACCCTCAAACTGATGATAGAGAAGTCGAACTTCAATATACTGCAGGTACTTGATCCGAAGGTTCCTCGTTAAGAACATCAAATATCATAGTTATATCTCTGGTCCAAAGACAAAGTGTAGCTTGACATCAATGTAAACAATTAATATATTATCTTAATAAGAAACCATTATCCTTAAACTGAGCGGTGCTTCGTACATTTTAGTTCCTAAAATGTGCAACGGAGTCTCTATAGTATGACATGGTAGATCTTATCGCATAATAAAAATTTTCCCTAACACAAATGTTAAATGTTAATTTCTTGTATATATATATATAATTTTTGCCTCGGCCCATATTCTTAAGAGAAGAAGGTGAATGGGGCTGATTCTTCGAGGAAAATCAGCCCCCAAGAATCAAAACCAGGGTTAAGAAAGAACAATGGGATAGAAGAAGAAAGCTTACAGGAGAGAAGCGTGAAAATTATATATTTATATACAAGAAATATATAGTACTATTAAATATAATTAAAAAAAGATTTCTTTTGCATCACTTCAAGGGTTTTTGATACCTAGGAACGTATTTTGATAGTTTTAATTCTTAATTTTATGTTTAATTCCCAAGGTGCACTCGAGAATAGGTTTGAGGATTTTTTATTTTTATTTTTTGAGAAAATTTACAGATAATTATTACTAAGAATTGAAATTATAAAATTTAGCATTTAGGCATTTTCTTTCCATGAGGCAGGGCATAAGCCACAGGACATTTTAAGATGAAAGTCTTGGAATTAAATCATTATACTAATTAAAAAAATAAACTTAAAAGTAACATACTAACATCAAAGAAATATATTAAAGTAATATCATAAAAAGTCAAATATAAATCATGAAAAATCATATAAAGCTACAAACAATGCTAAATAAATAGTCTCTCACACTCTCAAATTAACATAAACAAGTCATCAAAGTTCATAATTCATGAATTAAAAAATCTCTTACTCTCATCACTTCGAGGGTCTTAAATAGGATCATCGTTGCAGTTAAATATTCTCTTCTCCCTCATACTAAAAAATATAGAAATGGTTTTCCAACAACTAAAGGAGAGGTGTTGGATGAGAAGCAGCAGTGGTGCAAAAGTTGCGACGGTGCAATAGCAACGACAATTGTAGTAACAAAGATGACATGGCAGAATAATTTTGAAGTTGTGTGATTCTTCTCAAGTAAAGCTATGACATCCATAAGACATATGACATACATAAGACATAAGAACTATCATGTGTAACAAAACAATCAAGGTATTTCACTTCTAGCATATATGTAAATTTTCTTTTTAAAAGGCACGTGAAAATGTTAAGGTTAGAGTTTACCTATTGAGCGTTAGCTCACTCCCTAGTGTTGGGATACTTTTCAGGAGAAACAGCTGCAAGGAATGGCTGACCGCCCTTGGTTCACCTACAGTCGTAGAGGACCGCCTGACAGGTTCTTTTTATGTTTTTCTTAGTTGCAGTTTACACCTTTTTGGGTGGTTTGGCATGAAAGTTAAGTTTTGTAACCACCTTTGTACATGTGAATCCTCTATTGAAGTGATATAAAATGATATGAAGTGTTTATTATATATTTGAAAAATTTTTAGAGCCGCTTTTAATTTCTTATGCAGTATTTTAGATTAATTCAATGCATGTTTTAAGAAAGGTTTATGTTCTAAACGTCCGATTTCGTTCCCGCCTCATCTACACGAGCTCACCGGGCCAGGTCATGACATAGGGTTTGGGTCCAACCTGAATTAACTCAAGTCCAAACGGGTTGATATTTTTATTTTTTGAGAAAATTTACAGATAATTATTACTAAGAATTGAAATTATAAAATTTAGCATTTAGGCATTTTCTTTCCATGAGGCAGGGCATAAGCCACAGGACATTTTAAGATGAAAGTCTTGGAATTAAATCATTATACTAATTAAAAAAATGAACTTAAAAGTAACATACTAACATCAAAGAAATATATTAAAGTAATATCATAAAAAGTCAAATATAAACCATGAAAAATCATATAAAGCTACAAACAATGCTAAATACATAGTCTCTCACACTCTCAAAATAACATAAACAAGTCATCAAAGTTCATAATTCATGAATTAAAAAATCTCTTACTCTCATCACTTCGAGGGTCTTAAATAGGATCATCGTTGCAGTTAAATATTCTCTTCTCCCTCATACTAAAAAATATAGAAATGGGTTTCCAACAACTAAAGGAGAGGTGTTGGATGAGAAGCAGCAGTGGTGCAAAAGTTGCGACGGTGCAATAGCAACGACAATTGTAGTAACAAAGATGACATGGCAGAATAATTTTGAAGTTGTGTGGTTCTTCTCAAGTAAAGCTATGACATCCATAAGACATATGACATACATAAGACATAAGAACTATCATGTGTAACAAAACAATCAAGGTATTTCACTTCTAGCATATATGTAAATTTTCTTTTTAAAAAGCACGTGAAAATGTTAAGATTAGAGTTTACCTATTGAGCGTTAGCTCACTCCCTAGTGTTGGGATACTTTTCAGGAGAAACAGCTGCAAGGAATGGCTGACCGCCCTTGGTTCACCTACAGTCGTAGAGGACCGCCTGACAGGTTCTTTTTATGTTTTTCTTAGTTGCAGTTTACACCTTTTTGGGTGGTTTGGCATGAAAGTTAAGTTTTGTAACCACCTTTGTACACGTGAATCCTCTCTTGAAGTGATATAAAATGATATGAAGTGTTTATTATATATTTGGAAAATTTTTAGAGCCGCTTTTAATTTCTTATGGAGTATTTTAGATTAATTCAATGCATGTTTTAAGAAAGGTTTATGTTCTGAACGTCCGATTTCGTTCCCGCCTCATCTACACGAGCTCACCGGGCCAAATCGTGACATAGGGTTTGGGTCCAACCCGAATTGACTCAAGTCCAAACGGGTTGATTATAACCCGAACCGGTTTACAAATTGGTCAGAAATTTCAACCCAGACCGACCCGCTGGTTTGTCGGGTTGACCCAATCCAACTGACTGAGAAAGCGTGAGCTTGAGGTGCTAGGCAGCTAGGGATTGTGCGGGAAGTTAGACCTGGTCGTGGCTTATGGGGACTGGAAGCGCGAGGTGCAGGATGGCGAGACCGTCGTTTAGCATTGTAGCACGAGTGAGGGGTGCGGGGTCGGCAGGCTACGAGTGAGGCCGCTAAGCAGCGTGTGCGCAGCGGGATGTGCGACATGCCCTTTGCAGCGGGGTCGCAGGCAACAGGGCGATCAAGTGAGGGCCTTAGCCTTTGTACGCAGGGCTTGCTACAATGGGACAAGGTCAACGGGACCAGCAACAGTGAGTAACGACTCATGGGGTATAACGGGTCAATTCGACTTGAACGCGGGTTGTCGGGTCAAAAAATAGGACTTGAACCCGACCCGTTTCTTTATCAGTTTAACCAGAACCTGAATTTTCCTTTGGGTTTGGGTTGGGTTTCGGAGATTGTGGGAGAGTTGTTCTTCCTCTCGAATTGAAGAACATTGTATCTTGCTTTGGTTTTGATCGTCTACTAGTGGAATACAATTGTTGCGATTGTTTTTCCAACGTTTTCTCCCTATTTTCTCAGTTTTTTCCACTATTGGTGGCTGTTTTCTATTGAAAACAGCGGAATATTCGTGTCTTGGCGAAGATCCGATAGGAATCACTTGGAATATTCAAGTGGTACCTATCACAATCAAGTGAGGGCCTTAGCCTTTGTACGCAGGGCTTGCTACAATGGGACAAGGTCAACGGGACCAGCAATAGTGGGTAACGACTCATAGGGTATAACGGGTCAATTCGACTCGAATGCGGGTTGTCGGGTCAAAAAATAGGACTTGAACCTGACCCGTTTCTTTATCAGTTTAACCAGAACCCAAATTTTCCTTTGGGTTCGGGTTGGGTTTTCGGATGTTGTCACTTATTGACACCCCTAATTCAGAATTGTCATAATCTCTAGTCTACTTGATCTAATAGAACATTGTAGACTTGGGGTGGCTATATGGCCTAAGGGGACAAATTCAGGCCGTCCTTAGCTAACAGATGTCATAATCTCTAGTCTACTTGATATAATAGAACATTGTAGACTTGGGGTGGCTATATGCATAAGGGAACAAATTCAGACCGTCCTTAGCTAACAGATGTCATAATCTCTAGTCTACTTGATCTAATATAACATTGTAGACTTGGGGTGGCTAAATGCCTAAGGGGACAAATTCAGGCTGTCCTTAGCTAACAAAGGTCACTTTTCCCTATCAATTGCATCTGATAATTCATCATTCAAGAGTTTTTAGCCATTGGTAATTTGCGAGTTTTGACCATAATCATAATTGAATGATATTATTTTACAGCAAAATCATCTGGTTAGAGAGCCCAGTCATAACCATTTACTAGTGGATTCATTTGGCGAGGAAATCGTTTATTAGATGACATGTGTCACACCCTCACTAGCGAGAGATGGTTTGAGAATGAATCATAATAATATGCTTGACAAAATTTTGCTTATTGTGAGATAAATTTATTCTAAAATTTATCACTATCGATAAACAATTTCAGAAAGTGAATATATTTTGCTTCAAATTTCATGTGTGTTAATTTTTTCTTGGGTATTTCTTCGTTTATGAATTTTCTTGATATTCTTCTATTTTCTTGAACTCAAGCCCAAACTGAATTGAGAATTTCAGGGCATATTACAAATCGATTTTCATATGATTAAGATTTACTTTCAACACAACTGTTGACTTGTAAATTTTTTTACAAATCGATTTTCATATGATTAAGATTTACTTTCAACACAACTGTTGACTTGTAAATTTTAAAATAAAAAAGAAAAAAGTAAAATCCACGTACCTCTCAGCCACGCCACTTGAGCCCTACAACCACGACCCGTCACATTCGCACTTCGTGTGCCCCTCAACGCACGTCTCGGTGCCATTTCTTTCGTCCTCTCAACACGACTAGCCTGGTGTTGTTAAATAGCCGCAGACGACCTCCCGCTGGCTCTCTCTCGTACTTACTCTCCCATCTCTCTCTTTCGCTCTCTCGACGACTTTCCCTTCCCATCAGTTTGGAAGCTGCGACTATTTGATCAGAAGCAATCACGGGAGCTCGTTTGCTGCGGAGGGAATTTTCTCCCTTGCGTACACTTCTTCGGACATTCATGGCCGTCCGACCCCGCTCATTCGAAGACTTTCCCTGCTTGTTGGAACGGAAGTTCCGAAATTTCATCAGAAGCACATGAGCTCGCTCGCTATGAAGACCCTTTCTCCCTTCGTGGTCGCCCGACTTCGCATCTTCGACGACTTCCACTTCATATTCGATCAGAAGTTCGACATTTTGATCGTAAGCAACAGTGAGAGCTCCGCTCGCTGTGAAGGAAATTTTCTCCCTTACACGTGCTTCTTCAGTCCTTCTTGGTTGTTGGACTACGCTCCTTCGACGACTTAACCTTCCTGTCGGGTCGGAAGTCGCAGCATCTTGATCAGAAGCCAGAACGGGGACTTGCTGGCCGAGAGGTTAACTCGAAGATTTCACGGCCGCGGTGTCCTCATACGAGGGCACCTACCATTCACGCTTTTCTTAGCATGGTGGGAAGGCTCAATTTTCCATAGTTTTTCTCTAAACGGGGGAGATGCTGGAAGGCTGCCGAAATTTCGGGTGAATATACGACTACACTCGGACCTGACTTGGACTCAAATGAACACGAATTAGTGGACTTGAGCATGAACTACAAGGACTTGTACTTGAACAAATGTAAAGGATTAAGACTTGAATACAACATCAAAACTAAATCAAGCTTAATCAAATGATGTTGGATGAACAATGACTTAAACTTAAACTAAATTGAGAATTCAAGTTGAATTCAAACAAGTTGATATCGAATGTAAAGGACTTAAATCAAACTTGTGGACATTGGACTTGAACTGTACAACATCAAGTTGGACTTGAACATGAACCATATGGAATGAGAATTTAACTTAGCAAGTAATAAAGGCCTAGATCTTCCTAATGAATATCAATAATCAAACAAAGATTTGCGGATCTAAGCATGACTTGCTTATAATTGATTCAAGAATGAACATCAAATGCATGCGAAGGATTCATGCTGGAATACTTTCAGACATAAGCAACATACAAATGCGAAGGAGGAATTCTCTACCAGCACATTTGACATGCTTGTGAAGTAGGTGTATAACAAAAGCGGTGACATTCCTATCAACGTGCTTATAATAAAAGTATGAAGCTTCAAATAAAAAAAAAAAAAAGAAGGGAGGCTTTCATGCCAATCAAGATGTAACATGTCCACAAATTAAACAAGAAAGTTGTGGAGAAGTGAATACCCTGCTCTCCTACAAGTAAAAATATATGATGGATATGATAACTCGTTAGCTGATATGCATAAAGGAGGAATACAAGCAAATATAAGAAAATCTACTGTAGATACAAACACTTGTTGGCGGTGAAGGTAGATTCGCCGCAAT
Organism: Dendrobium catenatum; assembly: GCF_001605985.2. NCBI lineage: Eukaryota > Viridiplantae > Streptophyta > Magnoliopsida > Asparagales > Orchidaceae > Dendrobium > Dendrobium catenatum. The sequence continues at coordinate 312,542 of NW_021319195.1, forward strand.
CACAATGAACTTATGAGTGCTAATCAGCAACAGGCAATGGATATTATAACGTCCTTGCAATTAATGCTCTATCAATGACCAATAAATACGCTCATCTACTACAAATGGAAGCAGATGATATGAAATGAATAGAGTGTTTATGGGTGATTGTAGAAAGTTTGTGATGCACCCGAAACCATTATCCATAAGACAAATGTCGAAGTACTACAACAAATGCAAGCTCTTATGAGTTATTCTGAAAATAACAAATACACATAGTACATCATCAGCAAGCAAATATGAAACAACTATAATGAATGCGATCAACAAATCCACCTAAGATTGGTTAAAGGTGGATATGATGCAGAGACAATGGCTCTTCTGCGAACACCTCCAGGAAGTCGTAGTGAATACAACGGGTCCCGTAAATAAACACGAGCCACTAGTAGATAACAACAATGGGTATATTGTAAGCACAATGAACCCTTGTGGACACAAGTATAGATATCACCTACAACAGCGGTGATTGAGGTGCTGCAAAGTATATCGGGTATAAAGATAACTCGATGTACGAAGAATGACACCTCCTTGCAGAATGGAAGAGATGTTTGAACAAATTCGAACTAAACTTCATAGTATTCCAAAGTTTCTTCTTGGTCCTATACTTAGGAAGAAAATATTTCTGGTATCCACAAACATCAGAAATAACAAGTCTACTATACTAAAGAGCTTGAAAGGAATCCCTTTCAAAGTAGTGGCCACATATTTCAAGAAGAACCTCCCGGTGAATGAGAAAAGGGAGTTTTACATCAGAACAATGAGGTATCTCATTACAATCAGGTGATAACGCTACGATTCACCTGTATGCAAAAGCAGGAGATTCGTTAGTGCACTACGATCCACCTGCAGAAAGCAAGTAGTGTACGATAGTCTACTTATACAAAGTAGTAAATAACTCAATCCATAAGCTGCTATAATACGCCACCGGATCCGCAACATCCATGCAAGCGGGCAAAAGGCGTTTATGAATATTTCAAAGTACCCACGTACATGCACCGTAATTTGTATACACATAGATACACTAAAGGGGTAAATACAATCACGACTAGCATGGGCCCCGGCGAGCCTGTTATAAATACACACGTGACGTCTAGGGATGCTACGCAGGTCAATAAGTGAATTCAAGTTCAAACCCGATTCTTCTATACGGATCAATAGGAGTCGACAAGGTTCGAACCATCAAATAAATACATAGTTGTGACAACAGGTGTATTTGTTTTAATACACTCATATTAGGCCTTCAAGATCTATAATCAAGAGAATTCACTAATAAAGGCATAAAGCCTACGAAACCCTATCCTCCTAAGCAGATAAATAGGAGTAGACAGGGTTCGAACCATCAGATAAATATGGGGTCACGAAGTTGATCGAAATATTTATTTTATACATTCATATTAAGCCTTCAAGGTCTTTAACAAAGAAAATTCACAAACAAATGTATAAATCCTAGGAAACCCAATCCTTTGTCGACAGCTCAACAGAGTTGATAAGGTTCACCCATAAAATGGAAATATTTTCAAATGAAAATGACCTCAAAGTCACCCCGATGATGGCCGTGTTGAATGTTTATCTCAACCGGAGGGGTTCACAAATATTTTCAAATGCATCCCAAAAGTCCATTCAAATTCTAAAATCTAAAAATCCCAAAATCCAAAGACATTTAAATTTGCAATCAACCATCAAAAATCACTAAAAATAAAATCCATCCACCATCTGCAACAGTTTGTCGGGGTGGACAAGTTAAAACTATTTCAGCTCACATAGAGCTAATGCCTAGTCAAAAATATCACTAGGATCCATTCTCAAACAATCTCCTACCAATAAGGGCGTGGCACGTGTCCTCTAACCGTCGGTTTTGCCTCCAAATAGCACCGTAGAATAAACAGTTATAATACGGGGCCCTCTAAACCGAGTGGTTTTGCCACCAAATAGCACCATGAAACACCGGTTATGGCCCGTTTCTTAATGACATCAAATCATTGAGATATGAATCAATAGAATATGATTGATAGGGCATAAAGCCCTCTGTTAGTTAAGGTGATAAACATCTATCCCAAGTCTACAAGGTTTCCTTGGACGAAGCAAGCCATGACTGCCGACAAGGATCCTTCTGTCAGGTTAGGTCGACTACCTCCTCTGATTAAGTAGACCTGGGACCATGATGGCCCGAGACGACGGAACCATGGGATCTTGACGATCGGGTCCGTCATCCATTCCCCCACCATCCGCTTTAAGTGCAAGATGATGAAATTTCAATGTTAAATATCAATTCTCCAACCATTTCCAAATCCAAGCCCATTGCTGTTACTATATGCCAGATATACGTATCATTTACGTATCTGATTGACGACTAGCCTTAATCGAAAGTTCTCTCTCATGATTAGGAGGGGTAATTAACTATAGGGGCTTGCGCTTATAGGAAACCAGAACTCATATCATAAAGTCCTCACAAAATGAGGGCGAAATCTCTGGGTAGTATCTTATTACAAACTCATTTGCCTTCCAAAATTTACCTCGGAACTTAATATGTTAAAACTTCCCCTTAAAAAAAAAAGAAAAAGCAATAGTCGGGCGGGGGCCGGGGCCGAATTTTCGTAGCCCACAACCATCATCAGAGTTTTTAAATGATTTAGTCTTTATTATTTAAATCTTATCAGCTCTATCTGCATGATAGCAAATGATTGGGTACATAAATTAACTTTATGAGTCACAACATTAGTGAAGTGACTTTAAGAGTGCATTTTTAAATGAACTTCCTTTGCAAAATGTATTAAAGTCCTAATGCAAACGTAAAATACAATATCTTGTCAATTTGGATTTATCATGTGGATGTTTATCACAGGATTCAAGTTCCATTAACTCCAATCCTTATCAGGAGAATGGTCAAACTTGAAATAAGCAATTTATGATCTTGCCCTATGAGCAAAGTGATTTGCTTAAGAAACATCATCAACAACAACAAAATCAAGCCTTTATCCCACTACGTAGGGTCGACTACATGAATCATTTTAATCCATTGTCTTATTAAGAGTCAAATTCTCGTTTAAATCTAATAAAGAAAGGTCATGTCTAAAATTTTCTAACCAAGTCTTTTTATGTCTACCTCTACCTTTCTTAACATGGGCCAAATCTAATATATCTACTCTCCTAACAGGGTTATCGAAAGGCCGTCGTTTTACATGACCAAACTATCTAAGGAGACTCTCTCTAATCTTATCTGTCACTGAGTTTACTCCAACCTTTTCACGGATATACTCGTTTCGTATCTTGTCTCTAAGAGTAAATCCACTCATCCACCTGAGCATACTCATCTCAACAACACTTAACTTAATATTATGCTTCTATTTTAATGGCAAAAATTATGCGCCATAAAGCAAAGGTCTTACCGCCATCTTATAAAATTTTCCCTTAAGTTTGAGTGATGCTTTTCTATCACATAACAAACCCGAAGCATTCCTCCACTTCAACCATCCAACTTTAATTCTATAAATAATATCTTCATCTATTTCACCATTACTCTGAACAATAGACCCAAGATACCTAAAATCAATACACTTATTAATGACTTGATAGCTCAAAGTCACAAACCCTCACTAGATTTATTACTACTAAAAGTACACACCTATTATTTGTTTTAGATCTACTCAAACGAAAACCTTTAGACTCTAAGGTTGACATCCATAATTCAAGTTTACTTTCAACTACCTTTCTAGTCTTATCAACAAGAAGAATATCATCAGCAAAAAGCATACACCATAGTACATCCTCTTGCAAATGTCTAGTAAGAATGAAATAGATAAAATAAAATAGTGTAAAAGAAATGCAATGTATTTGAAATGTATTTAAAATATTTAAAATTATTTATAATAAATATATGTAATTATTTTTTTATTTGACTTGAAGTAAAATGAATGTAGTGTAACTCTCAAAGATATTGGTGGTCAATGACCAAAGAAAATGACAAAAGATGAAGGATGGCAACAACGAATGATGAATAGGATGGCGACTAGCGACAAGCAAGGGAAGAAGGGCAACGATAGTGGAGTCAAATATAATGCATTTTGAAATTCAAACAAAATGGGAGAGTTTAAATTCATAAAAATTGAACGACGAAGAGAAAATAATTCACCAAATTTACTATGTAATACTTTCATCAAAACAAATATCAAAAATTTCAAATTCCTTATATTTGGAATATTTTGAATTCCATTTTTAGCAAAAGAAATAGCCCCTATTTTTTTTTCTTGCGTGAAGGGATGGATGGGAGACTGACAAGACAAGCGTCAAATTATAAAGATAAAGATTATAATTCAACCTCTCACGTAATTTATTATTCCTAGTGCTTCTTGATTTTTGTGTCGTCCTCTTGTGCGCTGGAAAATTTTGAGCTTTCAAATAGGTCGATGCAATTTGTTTCGCAAATAAACAATGTTCGAGTGGCTTTTCACATTATTTACTCTGTAATTTGCCATTTTTTATTGCATTCGATCAAATCAAACATAGATCTTTTCTTAGTAATTTTGAAGTTTCAAATGCAATGACATAATCTGTCTCACAAACATACGACATTTAGGTGATTCCTCACAACATCATGTTCATAGACTTTCATCTTCGTCGTGCTCAATAGAGTTGAGCGCATAAGGTGTTTTCCTTAGTATTCTCAATATTCAAATGGGCAAAGTTAAAGTAGTTTTGGTCATGGTCAAGATGATTAAAACTTATTTCACATGATATCACATCAGTTAGCCATCATTCTTATCGCTCATGCTTGAATCGATTGTGGAATACACATGAAGGTTTACAATTCAAAATTCTCAAAACCACTACTACATTCATAGGCCAACATTTCATAAATGGATATTCGCAAAATACTCAATTCAGTAAGAGGAACACATTCATGTAAAAATAATGAAACATTATCATCATTTTTTTATTGATATGTTGATAATTCTTGATATTATTGTTGCAATCTTACAATTAAAACTTTGACGTGACATATTGTCACCATTAGTGGTCTTGTGGCATTTAGATCTATGCATCAAATATTTGAATCATTGACAAGAGATGGTCACTGCCAGAAAACTTCCATCTACTTAGGGGTTGGCTACCGAGAAAGAAAGTTCGGTAAACATAGGCGCAATGTCACAACTTAATCATTGAAGGGTGCAATATACATCATCCAATAACTATAAGAAAATTTGTGAATGAGCTATGAAAATAATGTGTGGTGTCCCCTATTAGAGTGTTAAGCATTTTCTTACAAGTTGAATCATTTCATAGCAACCTTCAAGAAAAATAAATTATTTTCACTAAGTGATTGGCTAGAGAAGAGCTGAAGTGCACAAGACATGGTATGCCTTAGGATATAGTGTCCTTTAGAAGCCTTTGTACATTGTTTGAGTTTGATTTACAATTTGATCCAAGAGTGATGAATATAACTGAAGCATTTCAATGGTTGTGTTTATAATTATACAAAAACTAATTTCAAGTATTTATAAAATTAGATAATTACTTTGCCAAATATTTAAAATCATTCCATAGGCTGTAGGACTTAATTGAATCCAACAGGATTTAGTTTCCATGGGTTTTTCAAGTATTAATTGATCCTAAAGATAAATCAAGATCTTACTGATAGGAAACACTTGAGGATCTCAAGTGAACCTATCAATCTTGGAAAAAACAACGGAAAATATCCACAAAACTCCAAGGAAAAATCAGAAAAATAGCAATTTATTACAATAATCAAAGATAACGGAAGAAAAATACCAAAATACGGTTGATCCTTGATCCGAGAGGAGGATCTATCTCTCCCAATCCGTAGACGCCCCTAGAACCCAAGAACATCAAGCACCAAGACACAAAATCAGCCACAAATATCAAGATAACCCTAACCCTAATTTTCTCTTCCTACTTAAAGCATACAATAAAATAACCCAAGCCCAAGTCGCCCCATCCTTCCTATTGGGATTCCCTAGTAGACCCCATAATTGCCTTAGGCTATTCCCAGAGTGCGGACCTGCTTGGTCCACCTCATGTAAACTTGAGTCGGCCCTTTGCCTAGGGCCGCCTAAACCAATCCAGCATGGACCAGTCTAAGAATACCCCCTCCTAATGAATCACCTTGTCCTCAAGGTGAAATGAGGGGAACTGATGCATCACCCTCTCATAGGACTCCCATGTGGTGTCGTAGTCCAGTAAGCTTTTCCATTTAATCAGAACTTCCTTAATTACCTCTTCTCCCTGACAAACCCCCATCAACTCTAATGGTTCTAATACCACCTCCAAGTCCTTTGTCAGTGTCATTGGTAACTCAGAACTCGTTGCATGATCCACAATTGCCCTCCTCAGTTTGTATACACGGAACACGAGATGTATAGTCTCTATCGATGGTAATTTCAGTCGATATGCCATCGCTCCAATCCTTTCTAAAACTTATCATTCCTCCTGTTGGAAACTGTCTTCTGCCTGAAAGGCCAGAGCATTAAGAACACTCACTCCTCTGCCTCAAATTGGATGTCCTTCTCCATATGTTTGTTTCTTCATAATATGTTGAGCCCTCAACAGATGCCTTATCACTTCTTACAACACTCTATCCATCTCCTTTAAGTACTCCTCTACTAAAGAAATTGGGATGCTACTATGCCCAAAATGTATCAGGTGAGGTGGATCACATCCATACAACACTTTGAATGGGGTCATCTGAGAAACAAAATGATATGATGTATTGTACCAATACTCTACCCATGCTAACCACTTGGCCCATAGTCGAGGTGTCTCCAACAAAAAGCATTGTAGGTATGTCTCCAAGCTCCTATTGACCACCTCCGTCTGCCCATCTATCTGCGGGTGGTAGGCAGTGCTCCTCTTCAGCACTGTCTCCTGTAATCTGAATAACTCCCTCCAAGAGTGATTGAAGAACACCTTATCCCTGTCGGATACTATAAACTCTGGTATCCCATGTAGTCAAACCACCTCCCTAATAAAAGTTGATGCCATTTTTACTGTCATATAGAGGTGTCGTAGGGGAATGAAATAAGCTTACTGGTTCAATTTTTCTATTACCACTAAAATCACTGTGAACCCTTTCGATCGGGGTAATCCATTTATGAAATATATGGATACCTCATCCCACACCTGACCTGGTAGAGCTAAGGGCTGCAGTAATCCTCCTGGAGACATGACCATGTACTTGTTCCTCTGACAAATCTCACATTTGGCTACTAACTCCACATCCTTGTGCATCCCTTTCCAGTAAAACTTTAAGGCGAATCTCCTGCATGTATTTTGCACTCTTGAATGACCCCCAACAGCGCTCTCATGGAACTCCTGGAGCAGGTGTGAGATATGGACTGATGTCCTAGACATCACAAATCTCCCCTGATATAGAAGCCTTTCACGATCGAGGTAATCAATCTATGAAATCTATGGATACCTCATCCCACACCTGACCTGGTAGAACTAAGGGCTGCAGTAATCCTCTTGAAGACATGACCATGTACTTGTTCCTCCGATAGATCTCACATTTGGCTACTAACTCCTCCACATCCTTGTGCATCCCCTTCTAGTACAACTTTAAGGCGAATCTACTGTATGTCATTTGCATTCTTGAATGACCCCCAACAGTGCTCCCATGGAACTCCTGGAGCAGGTGTGAGATATGGAATGATGTCCTAAACATCACAAATCTCCCCTGATACAGAAGTCTTTCCCCTCCTAAAGAATAACTTGGATAGCTACTCCCATCCTTCAATAAATATGCCCTAATCCTCCCCAGCTCCTCATCATGCGCACTCTCCTCCTTAATGGTCCCCCAATCCAACATTAGTGGTATCGACACTACTATCATCTATAACTCCCCCATACATCTGGATAAGGCATCCACTTCCTTGTTCTCTAGCCCCGGCCTATAATAGATTTCAAAGTCATATCCCAATAACTTTGACAACCATCTATGGTGCTCCTCTATTACCATCATTTACTCCAACATGTACTTCAAACTCCGATGGGTCCATCCTGACAATGAAATGCTGACCCAACAAGCAGGGTCGCCACTTCTGGATGGCTAGCACAATGGCCATCAATTCCCTCTTATAGACTGATTTCAGTCTGGCTCTAGTTTTCAACACCTTGGTGAAGTAGGCGATAGGTCGATGGCTTGGCATGAGTACTACTTTCAATCCATACCTTGAGGCGTCTGTCTCCACTCTCCACTATGAAAACCTGAGTGAAATCTAGTAGGGTCAAGACCGGCACGATGGTTATAGCCTTCTTTAATCTCTCAAAAGATATTGTGGCTGCCTCCCCCCACAAGAAATCATCCTTCTTCAACTATTCTGTCAGTGGCCATGTGATGGTGCTACAGCCCTTCACGAACCTCATGTAGTAGCCAGTCAGCCCTAAAAATCCCCTCAGCTCCCTGAGATTCTTGGGCAAAGGCCATCTCAACATAGTCTCAATTTTGGCTAGATCCACAGCTACACCCTCCTGAGAGACTACATGTCATAAGTATTCCACATTTGCCTATGCAAAGTAACATTTCTTCAGATTGGCTCTCAATTTATGCTCCTGTAACATCTCTAATACCTTCCTCAAGTGCTCCCAATGCTCTCCATATGACCTGCTGTAAACCATAATATCATTAAAAAATACCAACACAAATCGCCTGAGATAGGGTCGAAAAATCATGTTCATGAGGGACTGGAAAGTGGCTGGGTATTAGTGAGGCCAAAAGGCACCACTAGAAACTCATAATACCCCTCAAGAATTCTAAAAGCATTCTTTGGCACATCCTTGCTTTTCATTCTGATCTGATGGCACCCTGACTTCATATCTATCTTGGTAAAGATAATTGCCCCACTCAGCTCATCCAATAATTCATCTATCACTGGGATATGAATCTTGTCTGGCACAGTTTCTTTATTCACCGCCCTATAGTCCATGCAGAACCTCCAACTCCCATCTGATTTCTCAACAAGTATTACTAGTCTAGAAAAAGAACTCACACTAAGCCTGATAATCCTTGCTTCCAGCATCTCTCTGATCAACTTCTCAATTTCATCCTTATAAAATTAGGGATATCGATAAGACCTGACACTAATGGATGACATACCTTCCCTCTCAATGTGATAGTTTGCTCCTGCTCCTTTGATTGTGGCAATCCCTAAGGTGGCTGAAAAACCTTACTGAACTGTTGAATTAATGGTTGTACTGAAAGAAGGATGTCCCCACCCTCTAATCTAATCCCCTCCAGCCTTTGTAGCACTACCAAATAAGCTTCCCCCATCTCCAAAATACCCCTCACTACGGTTTAAAAGGATACCATGTCTTTGGAGAGCCCTACATCTCCCTTGATTACTACCCTTCTCATTTCCCCAAGGTCTGCAGTCACTTCGTCCCCAAGACGACATAAGTGCTCCATAACTCCAATGGAAGAAAATTCTCCTTCACGTGGACCCCCTGTATGGTCAGAACTACTCCCCAATAGATCCCCTATCTCATCTCCACCTTCCCTGTACCCATCATCACTCCATAATACCCTCTATCCACCAATGTCACCCCCAATTGATCCACGGCCTGGTTGGAGATAAAATTGTGGGTAACCCCGCTATCAATCAACACCACCACCTCCCTGTTTGCTATTTCTCCCTTTACTTTTATGGTATGACTCGGAGTGAATCCTACCACTGAGTTCAGGGAAACCTCTACCACATCAATATGCAGCTTGTCCTCCTCTCCCCCTGTCTCACTCTCACCTCCCTTCTTAATTTCCTCGTCATCACAAATAGTGAGAACCTAAAGAGTTCGGTCCTAGCACCTGTGGCCTGAAGTATGCTTCTCATCACATCTGAAGCATAATCCCTTCACCCTCTTCTCCTGCATCTCCCTCTCAGTCAATCTTTTAAAATTCCACCCACTTCCTCCTCTTATTGGCTTCTCCCTTGGGGTCTCACGAATGTTGCCCAATGCAGGCCCCTTAGGTGTTAAGAGAGTGGTATCCATCTTATAAGAGCCCCTGAACTGCTACCTATGGCTCCCCTCTCCTGGTACTTCTGATCCTCCACCAGCTGTGTCAACTCCATAGCCTCTCATAAGTCATGAGGCCTCATGACCCTCATTGCTGCCCGGATCTCTGATTTGAGTCCCTTCATGAAATTCCCCTCCAGAACAGTCTCCAATAGTCGATCCAATTAACTCACTAGGTACTCAAATCTCTAGCGGGAATCTTCCACTGAGCCTTCCTACACTAATGCAAAGAACTGCTTATAAAAGTCCCCTCCCCTGCAGGTTCGAAAATATTTCAATAAGTATTCCTTGAACTCCCTCCAACTCCATATGGGCCTCCTCATGTCTCTCCACTGGTAACAAATCAACACCATCCCTTCCATACATAAGCCAACTACCATCAATTTCTCCTCCTTTGTCAACCCATTAACGGTGAAATACCTCTCTAGCTTGTAAATCCACCAATATCCATCCTCCCCTTAAAAAATGGGCATTTTCAACTTCTGAACCCTCGGATCCACCCATTTCTCCTGATTCCTCCATAATTTCCCCTTCCTCAAGTGTATGGTCCTCCCAAAGTGTCATAATCCTCCCTTCCATGCTCATATTCATACCCATCTTCACTTTCTCCCCTCCTTCCTTCAAAACCAACATCACCCCAACCATAATTCCGCTCTTTTCTTTCCCAATCAGCATCCCTTGATTCATGTCCCTCATAACCATGCCTCTCTTCATACCTTCCACCTCTCTCCTCTATAATCTTCACCTCGTTTTCACTCCTACGAATTTCAGAATTCTTATTTCTCTATACCGGACCTCTTCCCTCTGATGTCGCCGTTTGATTTTAATTGTCTTGTATCTTCTTCACCAGCTCATGAAGATCTGAAACTTTGCCTTCCATAGAGGATATTCTATCCTCCAACGTTGCTTCATTTGGCACATCTCCCCCTCAACGTATTCTTCCAAAGCATCCACTTTCTTGGCCTCCATCAATACCCGGATTTTTGTTGGACTTAAAAATCTGGATCTCAACCCCAAAAGCAGCAAAACAACCCCTCTTCAGACAAAATTCAGCCGCCAGAATTCACAAAAACAGCCCAAAAACAATCCCAAAAGCTGTTTGATACCAATTTGATAGGAAACTCTTGAGGATCTCAAGTGAAAACCTATCAATCTTGGAAAAACAACGGGAAATATGCACAAAACTTCGAGGGGAAACCAGAAAAACCATAATTTATTCCAATAATCAAAGATAACGGAAGGAAAATACCAAGATACAGTTGATCCTCAATTCGAGAGGATCTCTCTCTCAATCCCTAGATGTCGCTAGAGCCCAAGAACGTCAAGCACCAAGACACAAAATCAGCTACAAACATCAAGATAACCCTAACCTTAATTTTCCCTTCCTACTTAAAGCATACAATTAAAGAACACCTAAGGGGCTGTTTGGTATCGGATTTAGTTTTATGCAATGATCTTAATTTTATAAATATCTTCTTTAAACTTAAATCCCTAACCGCCATAAATCCTGATATATGTTACCAAACAATTTCTCAGGATTTAACAAGATTTAACATTTAACATACCAAACAGTTTTTAGGATTTAACACATTTCGGATTTACTAAATCCGTATTTACAGGATTTATTAAACCCCACTGGTTGTCAAACAGCCCCTAAGAAAAAAAATTAAAAAAAATATAATTAAACAACACAATTCAAATCCCTCTACAGCCCTAGCCGTCCCCTCCTTCCTAATGGGATCCCTAGTGGGCCCCACAATTTCCTTGGGCGGCAATTCTCAGGGTGCGGACCTGCTTGGTCTGCCTTATGTAAACTTGAGCCGACCCTTTGCCTAGGGCCAGCTGGACTGGTCTAACACTTAACATACAATTAACAATAGCATATATGATATTTGATCAGTAGATATGATGGGGCTTGCGGTGGGAGCAAGCCATGAATAAACATTATGGAAAGGAGACTCCATCAAATATATGTAGTTGTGCGTATGATATACAATCGTATATAGAATAAAAATAGTATATTTTTAAACTTAAAGCGAATTAATTGTACATTCATCGTAATATATGATAGTCTAGCTAGCCATTTTCAAACTTTTGACTTGTAATTTTTCCTTGAGTTCTATTCTTAGCCACTGGGGAAGGGCTGACAGTAGATGGGGAGCTTAAAAAGGACCCCTCACTGCATTCCTAAAGGGCTAATGGACAAATAACACTTGTGCCTGCATTAAAAATTTTGAGGGATGTTGTAAGTTAAAAAATACTATAAAGATCATGATGATGACATCAAAAGATCGACGGCTATGATGTGGAGTTTATTATTTTCTTTTGTGTCTTATGTACTAGTTTATTTTGCTTTCATGTTTTCCCATTTTATCCCTAGGGGTGGTCATTTGATATTGTAGCCTCGAGAGCATTTATGTCTTTTAGTTTTTGTTTCATTTTGGCCTATTTATAGGAGGCCTCATACATTGTACTAGAGGTTGATGAATGAAAATTTTTTTCTCTTATTGATCTCTTTGTGAGTTCGTAGCACTTTCTCGAGACCTCTTTGTGAGTTCTTGAGGAAGTAGTGTTGTAGATCTCTTTGTGAGTTCTAACGGATGAAGAATTGAGGTTTGTGGATTTTAAATTTCCTTATCCTTTTTTCAATTCAAAATTTAAACCGTAAAATTATTGCTATTATATGATTGGTTCATAACCTATGTGACATCCTTAACGACTAGCCTTAATCGAAAGTTCTCTCTCGTTATCGGGAGGGGTAATTAACTATAGGGGCTTGCGCATATAGGAAACCAGAACTCATATCAAAAAGTCCTCACTAAATGAGGGCGAAATCTCTGGGTAGTGTCTATCTAAAACTCAATCTGCCTTCTGAAAATTCCTTCGAAACCTAATCTCGTTAAAACTCTCTATCGTCGTCGTCACACAAATATTTTAAAAGAAAAATTGATGGATGGCATGGAGAGGCCGGGATCACACATACTAAAATGGAATTTTCGGAGCCCACAGTTATCCTACTATGTGATTTAATTGATTCATAAGAAGCTTGTTAATTACTCTCCGCTAAAGCCTAGAAGTTGGAAGATTTGAGTGAGGGATCATCTTGTAGTGACTAGTCATATTGTTAGTGGAGGGATTCATTGTTGAAACCTACCTCGCATGAAATGTTAAGAGTAATTGATTACTTTTGTGGTTTTAACTTTATGTATGTGACTTAGCCTAAACTTATGACACCACTCTCGTGTTTTATCTCCATCATATATATGTAGTTGTGCATATGATATACAATCGTATATAGAATAAAAATAGTATATTTTTAAACTTAAAGCGAACTAATTGTACATTCATCGTAATATATGATAGTCTAGCTAGCCATTTTCAAACTTTTGACTTGTAATTTTTCCTTGAGTTCTATTCCTAGCCACTGGGGAAGGGCTGACAGTAGATGGGGAGCTAAAAAAAGACCCCTCACTGCATTCCTAAAGGGCTAATGGACAAATAACGCTTGTGCCTGCATTAAAAATTTTGAGGGATGTTGTAAGTTAAAAAATACTATAAAGATCAAGTGTTCATCATTATGCCCTCAAAGATATTGTGCGATAATCTTACTCCACTCTCTAAGGATATTTTGTAAATTGTTTCAATTATTTTATTTACAATCTTTGTATTTAAAGATTAAAAGTTTTATTTATTAGGCGATTTTCTTTTAGAAACATTTGAGGTTCAAGAAAACTTTGGTTAAGAAATCTTTTAAATATTAAAGTGTGTGGGTTGCATTTTCCTAGAAGGAGATTATGTGGCTTAAGGCTTCACTATGATAAAGAAGTTGAGCTTGTTTTGATAAAGTTTGGGTGATGGAATCCTAGTTAAATGAGGAGATTACACTTGTGCACAGGCCAGTTGGGTGGTTGAACCACTTAAAAATTATTCTCTTCCGTTATACTTGATTTATTTGCTCATTATTTTTTTATTTCATTAGTTAATCTTTAAATTGCTAAAGCAGTGAACAATACAGTTGTTCTTATACTTTTTGCGTTGTGAGGCTACAAGTTAAATACCCTAACCTAAGCATTATTTCATTAACACCACTTCAACTTGTATTTATGTGATATCACTTGATTAACTTAGGTGCTAGTTTCAATTGAAATACATAATATAGTTGAGCTTATCATTTCTATTGAGCTTAATAGTCAATAACTCGCTTTCTCTAATCTTTTAACATATACCTTACGGAAACTTGTTGTAAAACCTGAAATTCGTCATTTGAGTGCGTCGCATGCATTTCGATGCGCCACGATGAACTTAAGCGAAATTTCAATGTCGTCGGAATTCAACAAAATAAATTTTATTAAATTTGTTACGAAATTTCGATCGAAACGATATAAATAACCAATATCAATTTCGGCACAGTTTTGAAATTAAAATTTGCCGAAGATGATTTAAGTAACATTTTACCCTTGTACACATTTTGCCCTTCACATGACAATAGAGAAACTTTGGGAAGAGGGGCACATGCATAATTTGGCTCTTACCTAATTTTCCTAAAATCCCTCATGCACTTAGGGACCGATTCATTCGGTCCCAATCTTGTTCGTTCGGCCGCACGCGAGAAGAGGAGGAGAAGGCGACGGGAGAGCTTGGGGAAGTGGTGGCCGGCGAGTTTTCGGCGCGCTTTTGGAAGGAAATCATCGAGGAGGCCTAGGGAAGAAGAGAGGTAAGTGTATTATGCAAGAAACTTCCCTCTTTTATAAGATTTTTCTTGGAGAAATTTCTAGGGTTTTACTTTTTGTTGGGTTTTTCTTAGGAGAATGATAGGGCTTGTTTAGGAACATGTTTCTATGTCATAAGCAAGAAGTTTTCTTAAGGAAAACTTAGGTTTCAAACTTAGGGTTTGGTGAAAAACATTTCTTTTGTTTAGGAATGTTATTAGGAGATGTTTAGAAGCATGATTAAACAAAAATTTGAATTTTATTCTAAAGATTTTTTAGTTTTCCAAATTAAGGTTTTTCCAAATTTAGTAATTTGGAGCTTGCATGAATGAATTCTATTCCTAAGGGTCATGGGAGGTTTCTAATGAAGAGAAATTGAAATTTTGAGAAAAAAATACTTTTTCCCAATTATTTTTATGCTTTATTCCGAAATTTTTAATGCCTTATATATATGTATAAGAAAGGGGAGTATTTTATAAGCAATTGGAATGACATTAGTGTAATCTTAGGTTTCCATAATTTAGGTTTTATGTAAAACCGAAAATATTTGATGTAAAATCAAAATATAGGTGGGAATGAGGATATATTACCTTGAGGATATGAGGATAGGAAGAATATAGGGAGCTTATAAGAGGAATTTAAGAAGTTTATTTTGGCAATAAATTTTTGTTGTGTTACTTTCTTTAGGTTGTGGCAAGAAGTACAAATAAAGAGGAGAAGTGGATGCTTGCATAGTAGTTTTGAGGTAGGATTCTTTTCCTTACATTACCACATGACGATTCATGCTTTTATAACTTTTATATATTATGTCCTTATGAAATTTATTTATGGAAATGGATACATGTTAAACATGTACTATATTTATTTCATGTTTGCTTCATGATTAAGATACAAGTCTAAACATATGTTAAACAATCACTTCATCTTTATTTATTTCATGTTTAGGATGCATGTCAAACATTAGTTCATGTTTGAAATATATAAAATTATATGGAAAGAAAAGAATTTATAGTCGTATGAAAAGAATATAGAAATGATTGTGCATGATTGATTTCGGAGTACCAAATACGGTGCAAAAGAACATATGAGCAATATGGAAACAATATGGCCCTTTGGGGCAAAAGAGGAAAAGAAATAAATGGCCAAAAGATGTTTGTGTACCTAATCAGTACACCCCTGATACTCTGGTACGGTTGTATATGAAAAATAAGTAACATTCATTACATGATATATATAAGACACATGTACATGGCATACATAAAAAATCTATCATTCTTAAGACATAAGAAAGTTAGCATGTGTAGGAAAAGAAATAAAAGCATGTCCCCATTAATTTAAAAATATAAATTTCATTTTATAAGACATGTGAGCATGTTTAGGATTAGAGATTCCTATTGAGCGTTAGCTCATTCCCTCATGTTGGAATACTTTTCAGGAGAACCTTCTACAAGAGATGGCTGACAACCCGAGGTTTACTTACAGTCGTCGTACCCCGGGTGACGGGTTCTTATATTGTTTTCCTAGTTGTAGTTACTTTTCTTTGGGGTGATTTTGTCATAGCATGAATAGTTAAATGTTATAGCCACCTTGTATATATATGAAATCTCTTTTGAAATGAAATGAAATATTTAGATGCGCTTTTATGTTCCTATTGAAGTCTTTTAAAAATATTTTTATACATGAAATTTGATAATTGAACTGTTCTGAACGACCGATTTCGTTCCCGCCTCGTATTTACGAGCTAACCGGGCCGGGTCGTGACACTTGTGTGGTGCACTTAATTAGATTAAGTGTTTTAATTGTAATATGTTAGCTTCTGTTAAGTGTTTTATTGTGGAGCTTAGGCCGGGTCGTGACACTTGTCTGGTGCACTTAATTAGATTAAGTGTTTTAATTGTAATATGTTAGCTTCTGTTAAGTGTTTTATTGTGGAGCTTAAATTGGTGATTTAAAAAAAAAAAGTTCAAAGTAACTCATTGCATATCCAATCCACTCCATCTTAGACTTCTCTAAACTATCACATAAAATCTAATAAACCCCTTACACAATACATGCACCTTTTCTATGAGTTCATGACGAAGGTAATTGCAAAACAACTAGTTGATCTCTGTCAGAGTAAAGGAGACTTTATTTCATAAAATTTAGCATTGTATAGAACAATCACAAACATACAAAATCTCAGGAAAACTCAAATATTAGAAATAGTTCTCATGGTTGCTAATGACTAGAGTCAATAAGGCGAGGAGAATGAGAAAGATAATGGACTAGCTTAATGTCTAATGATTGGCAGTTATTTCTAAACTTGAAAAGTTTTATTGTGAAATATCTATCTCAACTAATGAACCCATAAATGCCCAGAAAAGAGTAGAACACAGCAAAAATTGAGAAGCAGCCGAGCAGATTTCATGAGTACTTAGCACATCAGATAGAAGCACTGAAAAGAAAGTAATAATTGGATTGAGTTGTCTACCTCTTCTGCGTTCTCATTTGCAAAGTTGCACAAAATTTAAGCATGTAAATTCATAAAAGAAGTGCAGTATGTATTTTCATTATCTAACAGAATTGCTTGTGAGAATGAAAGATTAAATTCAAAAACAAGTACCTTTGCATTGCCAGCAGCGTCTTCAGCTTCTTTTAAGCGTGTAAGCAGCTCTCCAGCAGCCAATACAGCCTCAGCAGTATCCTTAAGTTGAGTCTGGAGACCTTTATTTTCATCCCTCCAATACAGCCTCTCCTTTTCTCTCTCTTCCCTGAGAGTTTCAATTTGAGCAGACATAGATTCAATGAATTTTGAATCACATTTTACACCTACTCTTGCTGCTACTTTCTTCACATCAAGGATTCCCTCCCTCATTTTCCTATGCTTTTGAAGCAAAGCCATATGTTTCTCTTCAAGATCTGCATAGTGTTCCAAGGTCCTAGTATGAACCTGCAATGCTGTCTGAAGTTCCTCCTTACGTTCTTGTGCACATTTCTTCTCAGATTCAAGATCAATTTTCAGCTTCTCAGTAAGAGACTGACAAGCTTCCAATTCTGTTTTAAGCTCTTTATATAAAGAGATCCACTTATTCTCTAAGTCAGTCCAATTTCCCCTCTTAAGCTCAAAATTTTCATCAACACTTGCATCTTTTGTATCTGATATCTTACTAAGAGGGGCCAAGATGGACCCCATTGAATGTGTCAACTGTAGCAAGGGATGGTTAGACGTTGAAGAAGAGTCAATATAATATCGTAAGTAGTGCCTTAGATCATGAATTTCCTCCATCAATACATCTCTCTCACCCATATCAAAGAAGTTTCTATAATTATTGAGCTCATTCTGAACCTTCTTTAGCTCAATATTTAGCAACAAAACTTCAGGATGATTGTCATATTTCTCTTTTAGTATCTGAAATACAAGGAAAATCGTTTAGAAAGATTAACAGTCTCTTTAAACAAAAACAAAAATGACCAATATGCATGCAGCGGCATGAATCCAAACAACCATGTACTCATTTTTTAAGGAAAGAAACTCCTTCTCCATGAACTCTTCAGTTGGCATAACGCCATCCATTAGGCCCTCCAGTCGAGAAATTTTATCCTCATGAGCCTGTTCAATTATTTCTATGCATCCACGTTCATGCTTGTATTGCTGGACCTGCAAACATATGAGATGACAAGTAAGTACCATCTTCAGTTGAAATAAAAAAGAATCCAAAATGGCACCTACCAATCTATTGAGATGCATAATTTCAGCTGCTTGCTTCAAACAGCGATCTTCAAGAGCCATTTCCCGCCTGATGGCTCCAGCAAGGACTTTCTCCATCGCCTGAATCAAGAAACCCTCTAGAAATTTACTCACTCAATTTACCAGACAAAAGATTGAAACATAATAAAATTTTTCATTTTTTAAAGATAAATACTTTAGGCACTTGTTTCTTGCATCGTTCAGCTGGTTGTGGCTTCTTGGATGATTGGGAACCATTGAGGGGGGCCATTTGCAAGTCCGATTCCCAGGTGATATCTCCATTTTCAAGAGTCAGAGCTTTTCTCTTGCAGGAATTACATATAAGCACTGATGAATCTTCTAACCCGTTTGGTTCTTCAAATAACGTTTGTGTGCCAGTATCAATTTTGTCCATGATGGTTAGCGGCTTCATATCAGCAGGGTTCAATGAGAACCTGAATGATGAATTCATTAGGGATGAACTATGCTTTTGGCCATTGATCACCTCAAGACCTTGACGAAGACTTGCTGCCAGATTTTCATTTGTTGCAAGGGAATTCTTGCTGGAATGAATGGAAGAAATATTATTCTTACTCTTATTCAACAAACCAGAAAATGAAACATTCACGATGCCTAAATCACGTTCAACCTCTGCTCTTATACTTTTCTGAGAGGCTGATGTTGATGATGATGTCCTGGGACTTTTCCTACTGTAAGTCTTAGTTCTAGGCGAGACACTCAAAGTGGGTGTCAGAACTGGGGATGTTTCACGTGTTTTAATGCTAAAACAAAATGTTGAAGCATGATTATGAGACTGGCCTGGAAACATTTCATTTGAAGCAACTCCTCCAATAGAAGAAATTTCCTCAGTTATCTCAGGATGGTCTCCGGCCAGTAATTTTCTCTTAGCAGGAATCATTTTTTTTTCATCTCCATCCCTATTGTGCTCGTTCATGTCAAGAGTGGGGGAAGCTTGTTCAATTGCAATTTCAACTATTTCTTTGCTTTGGACATGAGCTCTGCAGGATTCAGTCAATTCTTCTATTTTTTCATGTTCCTCACTGCCATGCCTACACTCAATATCTTGGTGACACTCGGAGATGAAACTAGGTATTTTCTTTAAGCATTCACTTGATGAAGTTTCCCTATCTAAGTAACAGGGCGTTTTCTCCTTAAAACTCTCAAATTTAGTTGCTTCCTCATTCACGGTACTATTTTCCTCATCCAAGGAAGGCAAATAAGCCTCTGCACCAGAGCTCTCAACACCTTCCTGAACAATTTCCATGTCTTCATCACTGTCATCTTCAACAGGCAATGTTCTTGGGCGACATAGGCTAAATCTTAAAAGGCTCAAACTTCGACGGACATTCCATCCAATTGAACAACTTCCATTACTTTCTTCTGACTTATCATTTGACTTCATTCGTAGAAGTTCATCCTGCCCAAGGGAAAGCAAAACTCATTTTAACCAAGTAATGAACATGGCTTCTCACTAGTTACAGTAGCAAGGATAACTACCTTCAGCTGACGTATCTGCTCTCGCAGGAGATTAGCATCATCTACTGTTGTCTCATTTACAATTGCCTTATTCTTTATTGCCTTTGCTCGCTGAGCAAATCTCAAGGTGCTAAAAGTTTCATTCTTACAACTGCATTGAATCAGAAACTTCAAAATCAAAAGGAGTAAGAAAATCAAGTAAAGAAAATGATATTCTTGTTTAAGTGATGTGAGTTGACCTCTTGGATGGTGAAACATTACATATCATTGCAAGCTTTGCATTTCCACCGAGAGATTCCTGCAATAAAAATGTCAGCCTAGAATCTCTGTAGGGTATATGACGATGTTTCCCAGATTGAGAGACTTCAGCCAGAATATTAATTAAGTTTCTGCAAGATAATTCAGGAACAGATTAGAAAATAAGGCAACAAGATTACAAACAAAATCACAAGAGGTAAATGTATATCAAACAAAGGAATTTTAGGTATAGCTCTTTCCTCTGTGAAACAATGCAGATTTGACATTTCCGTTAAAGTACCACATAAGAAACTCTTAAAATACATACTATGCCATGCAAGGTCCTTCAAAAAAAATAAATGTATGTGTGCATTTGTGCACAATAAATCATGGCCATAACCAGAAAACAAAAACCTTAAATGTGAGTTGATGCATAAAAAACCAAGAAAAGGTGTCTTTAGCACAAATAATTTATGAATAGAACATAAAATGTGAGCTGCACAGTCAGACCTATGAAATTCAGTACCCAACGTTGCTTATTTTATATTATGAAGACACAAACTAGCTCTTGTTAAAACGTCATATTCAAGATTCAGCTCGAGCAATTAGAACATTTCAAGCTCATAGTCGTAGGAAAAATGCTCAAGCTATTCTTCGACCATCACCATATGTTTTTTTGATAAACCATTAAATGGGTAAACAACATAATTAGCTCTATAAAGGCAATTATTTTCAATGAATGGCTAAAGGCAATTATTTTCAATGAATGGCCAGCAGAAAAATGGAACCACATCAAATACTAGATTTCTCTCTTTGTTTTTTCTTGGTAACCCCACATTAAAAGTTCTGAAAAAGTAGTATATATGCTGGAAACATCTCATTCATCATC
Organism: Dendrobium catenatum; assembly: GCF_001605985.2. Lineage (NCBI taxonomy): Eukaryota > Viridiplantae > Streptophyta > Magnoliopsida > Asparagales > Orchidaceae > Dendrobium > Dendrobium catenatum. The sequence goes on from NW_021319195.1 coordinate 333,642, forward strand.
TTCGTACAACAATTAGATTACAAACATACCCAAGTTGGGAGAGGGAACGATTGATACTGCCAGCTTCTTTTAAGCGCTCACCTGCAGCACCTGTAGCCCTTTGTCTTTCAGATCCAGCAAGATCAACAAGGTTGATTCTACTGGTTCTTAAGCTAATAAGACCATTTTCCGTGCTCTGAAAGATTCAAAACGAAATACACGTTAGGATGTTGACATTGAGGACTTCAAGCTAAGCCACTCAACTAATCTTCCCACCCGTTATGCCACAAAACTACGATTGAAGCACTTGAATAGGGAAATAAATTAGTACCTTCATCCAACGTTTATTCAAGAGTTAATATAGCAGACGGATGCAACTCTTAGCAAATAATCATTTGTAGGGGTTACAAGATGAAGCCACGTAATTTTGGTTACCAAGCAAAACTAAAAATTATCCCTAAAAATTAACTAATCTTAAACACATTTTAGCAATTCATTAAACTTATTTATTAAATTGGGTTGTTTAAAACAACCAAAGGTTTTTTTCTTTTGCAATTCACCTAAAGATGCAGTGGGATAAGGCTTGTGTTATTTGTTGTTGTTGCAATTCACCTAATATCAAGGTTTAAAATTGCACAACTGGATATTTAAGCGTTTTTTGTTTGTGAGGTGAGGCGTAAGCCTCAAGTCATTTTTACGCCTCAAGATCAAAAACTTACGTAAAATGAAAATAAAGATTAAAAAGTGATTTTTATATAATAACCAAATAATATGTTAAAGGATGACAATTAACTTTCTATTGAACTATGAAGTAATAAATTAACATACAAATGAAATAAAAAATTGCACAAGACGTAAAGTAACAAGTTATAAATTGTATGAAATAGAATTGAAATCCAAATATTACAAGAGTAAAATAATATTAATAATAGAAATTGCATAAAATTATTATATAACATCTATTTCAACACAAATTCATTCTTTCTCAATTCTCTACTTATCCATATTTAATTCTAAAATAAAGCTAAAATAGTTTGTAACAATTCAGAAATCATTTGCACGGTCATCACTAAGAGGGTATTTATTTGAGTCAGTGTAATAATAAATTAGTATCTTCGTTGTTTCATCATGTTGAGCCAAATTCTTCTCATTCTGCTTCATCTTCATTTACTTCAGTCATCTTCCTCTTTCATAAATATTTTTCATCAACATAAAGATGAGAGAAATACTCCAAAATTTTTAAAGGAGGTAGTGGTGGTGTGGGCTTTCAAGTGATCCTTGGTGACGGCTACAACGGTGGTGGCTGCAACAAAGGCAGTGGGCTAGAGATCGAGGTTGTCTAGTGGTAATTGCTACAGCTCAGTGTGTGTATGAAGGCGTGATTTGTTAGGGCATTAGTTTGAGAATTTTAAGTACGATTTAATAAAAAATGTATAAATAGGGTGACATGCCAGCGAGGCGAGGCAAGGCATGCCACAAGGCGGGCCTCAGCTAAAACAAAGAACAAGCCTCATTAAAAAAAAAAACTTGAGGTGTAAGCCTCGAGGCATTTTTCACTTGAATTGCGCTGAGGTGAGTCTCATGTTGCGCAATTTTAAACAATGTCGAAGATAAATATAAAAATAGTTCAAAATTAAAAGCCAAAGTAATCAGGATAGTGAGAAGTAAAATAGTAGTAAACAAACTTATATTGGAATAATCACCTAGGTCTTCTTCCCAAAATCCTCTTTCTCAGTAACAATCGCCTAGGTCTACTACCCAAGCACCTCTTTCTCAAGTGCTCAGCCATATCTATCCTTTCATTCACATACCGGGGAGGGGAACCGCAATGCTCCTACCTTGAAGCATGAAGCAACCACTCCAAGCTCGTCGTCATACAAATATGTAGTATCTGACATATAGTGGCATCATGATTTGGTATTTGAAGATTTAATATTTAAAATAAAAAATTTACCACATTGCACTTAAAACAGATGTGGGGGGATCATGATGGATCCGATCAAGATCCTATGGTTCCATCGTCTCGGGTCATTATGTTTCATAGTCCACTTAGAAGAGGTAGTTGGCCCAACCTAACAAAAGGATCCTTGTGCATGAGTTGTCTCATCCAAGGGTACCTTGTAGACCTAAGCTGAATAGTTATCTAAGGGGACAAATTTGTATCCACCTTAGCTAACAGAGGGTTTTGTTCCTTATCGATCATATCATATTGATTCCTTGCTCAAGAATTTAGCGTCGTTGGGGAACATACGGGCTCTTACTATAACTGTAATTTAATGGTGTCATTCGACGGCGAAACTACCTGTTAGAGGACACGTGTCACGTCATTACTGGTGAGAGGCGGATTGATAATGAATCCTAGTGATATTTTTTTACTAGACATTTTCTCTTTTTGAGTTGAAGTGATTTCAAATTTGTCCACCTCGGTAAAATGTTGTAGAGAGTGGATTGGTGTTTTTTTATCTGTTGAGCTGAAGGTTGCGGCTTAGGCAATAACGTGAAAGGGAGAGATCGACTTGTGGAAAGCAAAAAAGAGTGTGTGGAGAAGCAGTAGGAGGAGAAGGCAGCATGAATTAAACACAGAGGTTCGGCTTGCTTGTGATTTGGGTCCGACAGCACAATAGTGTGGAGACGAGTTGAGCAGCTAGATGTTTCGGCTATTGTGAGGGAGTCAAGGAGAGGGAGCTACTATTGGAGGTCAGAGCAGCTCGCGAAGAACAACAAAATAGGCGTGATTCGCACTCGGGGGCCTTCAGTGGAACGGAGTGAGGGAAACAGTGCAGTCAAGGGGAAGATCATGCGGTTTGACTGATGTGTGATCGAGCTGGATTAGTGGGATCAGATCTAGGGGGTTTGCTCAGTTAAAAGCAAGGAAGAGGAGCCAGGTTCATCCTGCTCACATGACGAGGGATTTGGCACAGTAGGGAGGAAGCAGAGGCATCAGATTCGGCTATTGCTGTTCTAGAGCGGGATCGAAATCTTCGGAGATCTCGGCTATTGAGATCGAAGGCCTGGTGAGGTGCGAAGGGTTGCAAGCAATTGCGAAGTTGAGGTCGAGCGTGGGTCTCGTTGAGGCGAACTGGTCGCGGCTTGCGAACAGGAGGTTCGAAGTCGGGGTAGGTATGGGAGTGGTAATCATGAACACCTTGAGGGAATCAAAGAGGCTTTGGGATCTGTCGGCACCATAGTGGGTGGCCTGGAGGTTGGGAGCTTGGTTGAGGGATCAAAGGTTAATGTAGGCGTTCAGCTGTAGGGGATGGGGATCGGAAACTTGGAAGCTCGCAGAGCATGAGGAAGAATGGAGGATTTTGAGTTCTTGTGTGTGGGAGAAGAGCGTAAAGTTATGTTTCATCTTCGTTTTAAAAGCGACTGCAGGCATGCGTAGAGGGGGTGTGATGAGACAATTTGACGTCAAATGTACGAGATTTTCGGCAGGATACAGGGATGGGTAGCTGACTGTACAAGGATTTAGGCGGGGATTTCAACAGAGGTAATGATTTTTTTTTTTTTTTCGTATGTGCACGTCAACAATCGCGCAAAATGATGGTCTAACATAAGTTAAGTGTTGCAAAGATGAGAATGCTCAGGTGGATGAGTGGATTTACTCATAGAGACAAGATATGAAACAAGCATATACGTGAAAAGGTTGGAATAGCTCAAGTGGAAGATAAGCTTAGAAAGAGTCACCTTAGATGGTTTGGTCACAAAAATGACGGCCTTCCGATGACCCGGTTAGAAGAGTAGATGTATTAGATTTGGCTTATATTAAGAAAGGTAGAGGTATACCTAAAAAGACTTGGTTAGAAAATATTAGAAATGACCTTTTTTATTATTATTAAATGAGAATTTGACTCTTAACAAGACACCATAGAGAAAAAAGATTCATGTACGCTTCCATTTTATACTTATGATGGATATATGAGATGATTGTTAAATATCACGTGTGCTTTTTAGACAATCAAACCATAATACTTTTCACTCATTCGTTCCTAAACAGGTAAGTCAAGACAGATGTGATGGGAATGATGTGTATCCAAAATGTCCACTTGTTTTGTCACATGATAATTAAAAGAGGGACAAATTGGGACATGACAGAAATAGAGAATGTTCTTTTCAATCTTTGAAAGATTTCCCTAAACATCTTTCATGTTTCATTCCATACACTTAAGCTTTCATTTTGATATCTTCTTGGCATTGCCGTCAAGAGTTATATGGTCATCCAAGCCTTTTTTATATCAATCTGAGCGTGACTCAGCAATGTTTTCATCTTGCTTGTAAGTTTATAGTTTATGCTATGTCCATTTAGTGGTGTACTCATCAAGTTAAGACAGGTTTCCTAGGTGAGAATCAAGGAGTGTGTACACATAGCCATAAAAGGGTAGGATGTAATAGTTCTACCAAAAATAAGGATTGCATAAGACTTATCTTTTATCCAATGAAAGAAAGGGTATTAGTGAATTTTGTAAGAATGATGTTTGGGATGTGGATGTAAAAAATTGCGCAAACGACATTAAAATCTCAGTCTGGATTGTCATAATTTCTAATTCCCTAAACTTACATTTCTTTTTTTTTTCTTGTGAGTGCTTGCAAGTTTATCCTTGCGGAGCGGTCATGGTCATTCTTGATGTTCATATTTGAGTGTATAAATACTTTTTGCTAATTCAATATTCTGTTACTCATATTTGTTGTTTTCAATTGTAAATCACCACTAGTTCACAAAAACTACAAGAACGATATTTAGTGCCCTAATTTAACCCCATCTCCACTCATGTGGTGCGCCATAAATCCTACATAGGTAACAAAAGAAGAGAACAGTTAGTTGTCAAGTCAAGCTAAGTGAAATAAACAACCATATCATCTATCTTTAACAAATAATCGCTTAATGCAATTAATGCCTCCTTCACCCCAAAACAACCAAGAGGTCGTTCCCATAAAATGATTGTAAATGCCTTAGGTGGTATAAAAATGTAACAGGCGAAACTTTATATTGCAAGGATAAGAATAGTAATTAAAAATAATAAGGACCACCTTAGACCGGCATTCAACAATACAAGTGAAAACACAATGTGAACGTGAACTCTCTGTGTTGATACTTGTTGCCCCTATCCTTCTATTTGCCAATCCCTGAAAAAAAATAGTGAAAATAAATCAGATTTATGGCTTTCATTTCAGTTAAACGTACATTATTCAACCACAAGTATGTTTATGGAGTAAGCATGCGTCAATCAACAAAAATAAGGACCAATCCATGAGAATATCATCTTGTTGAAAACCATAAAGTTTCAGAATAATATAACCATTATCAACAAGAACGATATTTAGTGCCCAAATGAGTTTTTCAAGGTACCGAAATCAATGATTCCATATTCCATGTAGGAGTGAATTAATTAAATGGAAATTTTAAGCAGGTTAAGCTACACACTGAGTGTGTTTAACAATTTTGATTATAGGAAGCTAGATAAAAATGAAATTTTATACACCACACATTTCTTTGTAGATAAAAGTATTTTTTAACCTTTTTGGGTATCTACATAATCACAAAATTAAACAAAAATAAATCCCTTCATTTAAAGTGCAGATATAACATTTTGATGGATTATATTAATTGGATATTATATATATATGCGCGCACACGCGCAAACCAATGCGCATTGCTTTATAAACCTATACACATAAGTACATATGTATAAATTAAGAAATGTGTTAAAAAAATAATCAATTAGAAGGAAAAGCATTGAATACATGAAATATTCCGGCAAAGTTGATTTCAGTGCTTCAGTAAATTTTTATGAGGTTAACAATCTTCAATTTAGAAACGATTCCTATTAGTCAGATTTCAAAAATAAAGATAGGAGATAGAACTTAAAAAGATACAAAATATCATAATTAAATAAAACAAAAAATTTGTATTTTTCAATTAATTTTAATAATATATATCATCACGCTTAAACTCTTGATTTGATATCGATTGAATCTTTGAACCTTAAGCCTTCTTTTCACTGTTTCAATGTCCGGCACAAATCTAAAAATATAGCACTTGATAAAGTCATATTTGTAATATAACTACTGCAATTATAATGCCCATTATAAGCCTATACACATTTCTTTATAAACCTATACACATAAGTACATATGTATATATTAAGAAATATATTAAAAAATAATCAATTAGAAGGAAGAGCGTTGAATACATGAAATATTCCGGCAAAGTTGATTTTAGCAATATAGTAAATTTTTATGAGGTTGACAATCTTCAATTTAGAAATGACTCCTATTAGTCAGATTTCAAAACTCAAGATAGGAGATAGGAGATAGAGATTAAAAAGATACAGGAAATCATAATTAAATAAAACAAAATTGTCTTTTTTTTATTAATTTTAATAATATTTATATTATCACGCTTAAACACTTGATTGGATATCAGTTGAACCATCCAACCTTAAGCATTCTTTCACTAGTTCAATGCCCGGTACAAATCTAAAAATATTGCACTTGACAAAGTCAAATTTGTAATATAACTACCACAATCATAATGCCCATTATAATATACTTATTGTTATATTGTATGTCGTAATATGATTTTTTGTAGTTTTGTTGACCTCTGTATGTGCCACGGCCAATTCTAACAAGTGCGAAGAACGAATATTAACTTATGTGACGTCCTACTTAACAAGCTCAAAATGCCTCGATGATAATTAAAATCACTCAAGCATAGTTCATTTGTGAAATAGACTATGTCATTGTATTTAGAACGTCGAATTTATTAAAGAATAACCACTCACACTTAACTTGATCGAGCGACCACGAAAACAATAGTTTATGAGCACGACGTCACACCAAATCGCCAAATCCATCTGCTCAGCAACGAACTATGTCATTGCATTTGGAATGATGAAGTTGCCAAGAAAGGGCCTCCCATGCTTGATTCGAGTGAACGCAATAAAAATTGACGATTTATGGACACAATGTTGTGTGAAGTAGATCAAACGTCTCTATTCGCGAAGCAAACTTTGCCAATGTATTCAGAATGTTAAAAACATTTGAAAAAGGCCCATATTGCTTGGGTCATTGCACGAGTTGAAAGATGATATTTTCCACCCGCAAAGCGACATCATGCTAATCAACATGCATGAGGAATTGCACAAGGATCAATAATTGTTGTCTTTTTTATCTTGTTTTTTTTTTTTAAAATCATGTATATATATCATGATAAATCAAGATGGCATAATCATGAGATCTTGATTGGACTTCTTCATTATTCCCCCCAACATCCATTTTAAATATAAGGTGGTAAATTTTAAATCCAATATCAAATTTGGTACTATTATCTGATCGATACTTAGTACCTATTTAATAATTAGCTTAATCAAAAGTACTCTCCAGTCACCCCAAGGACATTTAACCATAAGAGGTTACGGTTATGGAAAATATGAACTCAGATCTTAAAATCCTCATAAAATGTGGGCAAAATTCTCTGGATAATGTTTTACCTTCGATATAATATCTTCTGAAACTTGAAATATTCATTAAAATTCTTCCAATGCAGATAGGCCCGAGCGCAAATTTTTGAAGCCCTCGGTTTTAATATTGATAATGAATAATACGTGCAATCGTGAAACAAGCTTGAGTTACATACAAAATCATTCTTTGATCCATTAACTCATTCAAGCAATAATCCATCCATTCATGAAAGGGCATAGAGTCTTCATACAATTTCATGTAATATAACATTTTCAAGGCTATTATCATACTTATAAGGAGTATTATATATGAGCTAAGTTAAAATCATATCCATGTCAACTTCTAAATAACTTCGTAATGTTGATTGCAAATAAAGATAGGAGAATTTCGTAGTTACAAAAGCAAGTTCGTATGTTCATATGTTTCAGATGATCTTCTGAGCATAATCTATGTAGGGTAGTGTGAAACATGTCAGGGTAATGGAAGGAAGGGTATGGGTGGCTGGGATTTATAATTAATCTAAATAGATCTTTCATAAAGCCTAACTGATGATGGATCTCCTTCATTTCCCATTTCTTTCTCCTCTTGAATTTGGCTTTGGAATTGATTATTTTTTCCACGAATTCAATTCTCAATTGATAGAACATTGCACTAGGATGGAAGAGAGATGACCGTAGAGACAAGAGATCCAATGGGGGGAGGAAACCATGAAGGATAGCATGGGGATCACGTCAAGAAAATATACACAGCAAGAGAGACTTTTCTAGGCATTTGAGTTTTTTTTCTAAGTCGCTAAAGAGGGAAAGGGATCCTCTGATTTTTCCAAATTGAGAAGAAAAGTGAAATATAAAGGAAGAGGATACAAGAGTGAAACAAGAACCTATGAGGGAAAGAAGGATTTCATTAATTTTCAACCATAATTGATAATACTATAACAAGCCTTGAAATCCCTATTTATAGAAATAGGGTTACACTTAAAATCAAACTACCTTAAAAGTTAAATCTAGACAAGTCATCAATATACTTTCATCTAATTTAAAATGAAGATAACCCCCTAAAAGCAAGTAATTGAAAGCACTAGAAATAATTTAAAATTACTAGAATAATGGAGAAATGCCAATAATCTAGATGCATGTTGCATGCTGCATCGCTACAACTAGAAAAATAGATGAAGTATACATTTATAAAACTGAAATTTTAAAATCAAAATTTCTTAACTATCAAAATCATTGAAATTGGAACAATCAAACAATCTCAATTTGGCTTACCTTTATCAGCAATTGGATGACCTCATTTGTTGTGGAGACATACTCCTGCTTTAGGCAATCAACATATATTCCAGTTTTTACATCCTCTCTTATCTACAACAACGATCATGAAATTTCAGAAAAGTGGCGACCAAAAGGCCCATTACACACACAAAAGGCACTTCTGCTGAACTTAAATATTAACCTGTAGATTCCTTTGTGTCGGATCCAACAAGTCGGTTATTTGCTCATTGTAAATCTAAAATGTAAATAAACAACTTATAAAATAGGGCAAAAAAGTTATTATAAAACAATCCTCATAAAATGTGGGCAAAATTCCTTAGATAATGTTTTATCTTCGATCTAATATTTTTTGAAACTTGAAATATTCATTAAAATTCTTCCCATGCATATAGGCCCGAGCACAAATTTTTGAAGCCCTCGGTTTTAATATTGATAATGAATAATACTTGAAATCATGAAACAAGCTTGAGTTATATGCAAAATCATTCTTTGATCCACGAACTCATTCAAGCAATAATCCATCCATTCATCAAAGGGCATAGAGTCTTCATACAATTTCGTGTAATATAACATTTTCAAGGTTATTATCATACTTATAAGGAATATTATATATGAGCTAAGTTTAACTCATATCCATGACAACTTCTTAATAACTTCGTAATGTTGATTGCAAATAAAGATAGGAGAATTTTGTAGTTACAAAAGCAAGTTAATATGTTCATATGTTCCAGATGATCTTCTGAGCATAATCTATGTAGGGTGGTAGTGTGAAACACGTCAAGGTAATGGAAGGAAGGGTATGGGTGGCTAGGATTTTTTATAATTAATCTGAATAGATCTTTTATAAAGCCTAGCTGATGATGGATCTCCTTCATTTCCCATTTCTTTCTCCTCTTGAATTTGGCTTTGGAATTAATTGTTTTTTCTATGAATTCAATTCTTAATTGAGAGAACATTGCACTAGGATGGAAGAGAGATGACTGTAGAGACAAGAAATCCAAGAGAACCATTTTAAATATAAGGTGGTAAATTTTAAATCCTATATCAAATTTGGTACTATTATCTGATCGATACTTAGTACCTATTTAATAATTAGCTTAATCAAAAGTACTTTCCAATCACCCCAAGGGCATTTAACCATAAGAGCTTGCGCTTATGGAAAATAGGAACTTAGATCTTAAAATCCTCATAAAATGTGGGCAAAATTCTCTAGATAATGTTTTATCTTAGATCTAATATTTTTTTAAATTTGAAATATTCGTTAAATTTCTTCCCATGCATATAGGCCCGAGCGCAAATTTTTGAAGCCCTTGGTTTTAATATTGATAATGAATAATACTTACTTGAAATCATGAAACAAGCTTGAGTTATATGCAAAATCATTCTTTGATCCACGAACTCATTCAAGCAATAATCCATCCATTCATCAAAGGGCATAGAGTCTTCATACAATTTCGTGTAATATAACATTTTCAAGGTTATTATCATACTTATAAGGAGTATAATATATGAGTTAAGTTTAAATCATATCCATGACAACTTCTTAATACTTTGTAATTTTGATTGTAAATAAAGATAGGAGAATTTTGTAGTTACTAAAGCAAGTTAACATGTTCATATGTTCCAGCTGATCTTTAAGAGATCCAATGGGGGGAGGAAACCATGAAGGATAGTATGGGGATCATGTCAAGAAAATATACACAGCAAGAGAGACTTTTCTAGGCATTTGAGTTTTTTTTTTTTTTTAAGTCGCTAAAGAGGGAAAGGGGATCCTCTAATTTTTTTCCAAATTGAGAAGAAAATTAAAATATAAAGGAAGAGGATAAAAAAGTGAAACAAGAACCTATGAGGGAAACAAGGATTTCATTAATTTTCAACCATAATTGATAATACTATAACAAGCCTTGAAATCCCTATTTATAGAAATAGGGTTACACTTAAAATTAAACTACCTTAAAATTTAAATCTAGACAAGTCATCAATATACTTTCATCTAATTTAAAATGAAGATAACCCCCTAAAGCAAATATGATGAGGACATCAGGCCTGGAAAGTTCACCAGAGGCGAGGCCGATGATCTACGGCCACGGTCACACTGATCTACTTTTGATTATCATTGTATTAGATTTATTATTTTATTATGTTTCATAAGTTTATTATACTCTTTCGTTTATGCCATCGCTTAAGGGCCTAGTCATGTGTATGCCCTAGGGGCAATTGAGTCTTTTGTATTTTCTTTATTGTATGGGCTATTTAAAGCTCTCCCCTCCATCTTTGAGGTGAATGATTATTATGAAAATTTCTGCATCCATGAGTTTTGTGAGAGCTTGAGAGTTCTAGGAGAGAGCTTTGGAGAAGTCCCTTGGTGAAGGGAAACGCATCACCCACCAACCGCAAGAAGCATCCGTGTTCGTGGTTTTATCTCTTTCACTTCCTTTCTGCCTCCGTCTCCTCCTCCACCCTCAAACCGTCAGCCCTCTCCCATCAAAACCTCCACTAGCCGCCGGCTAAGCATCCGTCCACTCCTCCTCCCTAAGCTGCCTGCCCTCACAATCCCCTCATTCATCCAACCGAAATCCCACCTCCCCTCCAAAACCTAGCCGGCCACCCTTTCCCCCACCTTCAAACTGCCAAAACCCCACTAGCCCTAACCCTAGCCGTCGACCACATCTCCTTCCCCTAGCCTCCACAATTCAATCCCTACTTTGAATACCTTCCATAAGTGATAAATCTTAATTTAGGAAAGTTTAATTTTAAATTTCAAATCAATTTGAATTTGAAAATTCTTTCCTAACTAAGAGAATCTATTTTAGGAAAGTTACTTAAATCTAGTACAATTAAAATTCAAAATGGATTTGATTTAAGATCTTTATTCCCTATTTGAGATTATTAATTAGGCAAGCCTAAACTCCTTTTCCCCAAGTCCCTCCAAACCCCATGCATGTCGCTGGCCCTTCCCCTCCCCCCTTCTCTCTCCCCTACTAAATTCCTACCTTCTTGAGAGCCTAAATTAATCCTCTCATTTAGGAATAATTTTCCTTTCCCTCCCCTTGATTGGAATTCAAATTTCAAACCCTAATCCCCCTTCTAATCAAATCTGGATTTCAAGTCCAGATTTTTGGAAAAGGCTTTTTCCCTCCTAGTCTTGGCCGACCCCCCCACATCCTCTCTCCACCATTGTCCTTGGCTTGATACTCCACCCAATGAAGGAAGGATAGAAGAAGCCTCACCACCCCACATCTCCTCTTGGAAATAATTCTTCTAATCCCCCTCCCTGCCATTAATCCCAAGGGATTTCTAAATAATCGTTTGTTGTCCAGATTTCCTGGATATAGCAAATTACTGTCCCAACAACCGGGGACCGTTGTGAGCTATCCAGAAGTTCCAGATTGCTGCCCAACAACATCTAGAAGGCTCGTGATTGTTGTCCTCTTGTTTTCGACACCCAAAATGACCACACAGGAGCTACGTATCTACTTCCTTTTGGTAAACTCTTCTCCTGACTCTTTACCTACTTTATCACCCTTTATTTTGGCATCACAAAGGTCATGAAGACTCTCTCCGCAAGCCAAATTTATTAGAGAATTGATTGAGGGATCTTTTTATAGTGACTAATCTCATTGTTAGTGCAGAGATTTCTTGTTGGAAATATTTCATGTACGTTATGTTTTGAACCATTGATTATTTTGCGATCCTAATCTCTAGTAGTGTGACTTGGCCTAAGCTAATCTCACCTTGATGCAGGACTACATGCATAATTCGGAAACTTACACAAAATATTTTAAGATCAATTTCAGATTTCGTTATTAGTGATTAAAACAACAAAGTAAAACTAATAAACGGTCACTTCCGTTTAGGCCAAACTACACAAAATGCTAAGCGGAATCAAAACACGTAGGAAAATAAAGCAATATGCATGCGGGATAGTTTCCAACATAATCCTTGTTTAACAACGAGATCCAAAAGCAAAGAAGTAACAATTCCTACGAATACTAGTGGATGGCAATAAGTAGACACAATCTCTTGCTTTGAACAAATTCTCACGAAGAATTTGGAATTCGAAAGTAAAAGAATCAAGGAAGAAAAATCACCTTCACGGAGAGACGATGTAGAAACCCCACGTACCTTCCAATAATTGCTCCGTCCAAAGGCTAGGTGAATACTTCTCAAAGAAGTGTCTTGATATGCAAGGCCAAACTCAAGTTCCGGATTGGCCACTCGTCATAGGCAAAGTGGTAGGGAGAATATCATAGAGGAAGAGGGCGAGAGATGGAGGGGGAAATAGAGGCCGGCGGCTTGTAGGAGAAAAGAGAGGTTAGGGTTTGGAAGAGAGTTAGGTTGGGTGGACAAGAAATTGACTTAAGTTCCAAATCTGAGATTATTCTCAGATTTAAGTAAAATTGGAGGGAAATTAAAGGGATTTGAAATTCAAATCGCATGACATTAAGTCCCTTAATGAAGCATTAAAGGAGGGGGGGCCCATTAAGGGAGGCCGGCGGCATGTAGAGGGGATTGGGAGTGAGGGAAAAGGAGTTATGTGTTTCCTAATTCGCTTCGCCAAATTAATTATGAAATTCTCAAATCCGCTCAAATTCAAAATTTGAAATTTGAAATCTCATTGAAAACTTTCCTAATTTGATGTCGGGCAAATTTGGAAACTTCCACCTTGAATTTCAGAATTTGAAATTTTGTGGAGAAGCAATGAGGGAATTAACAATTTGTGTAGAAGGAGATGGTGGGGGAAATAACAAGGGGGAGGCCGGCGGCCTAGGTGATGCCGGCAGGATGAGGGGCGGTGGATCTTGGGGAGGTGGTGAGGCTTGGCTAGGGGTAATTATGAAATGGTTGTTGGTGGAGAGGGTGGTTGGCGGTGGGTGTGGATAGAAGAAAAATAGAGAAAGGGAGATAAACCAAGAGCCACCGGTGGCGACTGTTGGGTACGACGGGTGGCCTCTCCTACGCTCCACCAAGCTCACAACTCTCTCTCTCAAGCTCTCACAAAAGCTCCAAGAAGAAGACAATGCAGGAAAATTTTCATATCATTCATTCACCAACAAAAAGTACAAGATGAAGGCTATAAATAGCCTGATACAATGGCATAAAATAAAAGACTAAAATACCCTCGAGGGGCTACAAGACTCAAACCCTCAAGCAAGGGTAAAAAGGGAAAAATGCAGAAATAAAAATACATCTCATAAAATGACCAAACAAAAATCAGAAATACATCGGGCAGATCGTGGCCGTAGATCTACGGCCACGACGGCGGTAGACTTTCCAACTGATGTCCCCATCACACCTCTATCTTGTTTTATTTCCTCATTTAATCACTACGAGTATTTTAGTTAATAAAACTCTGTAAATTAGATTGTGCAAGATTCTTTTCTAACATCGTTTTGACATTAAGGTCCTGCATCAAAATAATTGAAAGCACTAGAAATAATTTAAAAATTTTAGAATAATGGAGAAATGCCAATAATCTAGATGCATGTTTCATATTGCATCGCTAACACATGAATATTTTCCCTAGTGCAAGAAGAAATAACTCAGAGCATAGAAACCCTACTTGCGTCGAACTTTCATCAACCACGGAATCAAAAGTAAAGCTGTGCTCAAGAATTGAAACGGAATTAGGGGAAGTCTTTTGCACGATCTGAACCCCCTCTTCTTCCTTACCCAGCGGTCTCATGCGGACTACCACCTGACATACAAACCAAAGATCCCAACGAAAATGACAAAACTCACAGCAACATACCCTAGTCTAGGGCAAAATTTTCGAAGGATACGGATACCTGGACGCCGCAATCGCTGGGAGAGAAAGTCGTGCACCCGTTTTCTGGTAGGGTTTCCAAGCTCAGCTTCCGCTTGAGACGGTTTGAGGAAGACGGCGGACGAGGAGGAAACGGACTCCGGATCCGTACTTTGGGGGGCTTCCCGGATGTCAGAGGCGACTTGAAAAGGGCCGATTCCGGCGGCATGGTGTTGGGATCGACGTTCTCCTTTGGGAACCTAGGCGTCCTCTCCTTATGCGAGCATGGGGTTAGGGTTTCGGAAGGTGGAACATTCCCGATCCGCGGCAATAGAGACTTCATCGAATATGGTTGCTCTGTGGAGAGACAGCGAGAAAGAGAGAGAGCAGTGACGATATAGCCGTTGGAAGAGGAGCAATATTTCAAATGGAGATCTGCAATTTTACTGACAGCTTATATTTATGAATAATGGAAACGCCTGCCGTCAGTACTGAACAATTAAGGAGTAATTTTGTTATTTCTATTATTATGATCATGACTCCCGAATAATACATATATAAATTTTATTGTGAACATAAAAATATTTATCCTATAAAAAAATTTTCTTTTTGTTCGATCAACAAAATATCAGCCTTTCAATAACTCGATTAGAAGAGTAGATATATTAGATCTGATTCATGTTGTTACGAAAGGTGAAAATAGATCTAAAAAGGTTTCGACTTCGTTTGGGAAGATTTTTTAATTGTTTCTTAAAACGAAGTTTTAATATAAAAATTAAAAATTTTGTACTAAAATTTCATTTTAAGAAGTAATAAAAAAAGCAGTCTCAAAGGAAGCCTTAGTTAAAAAATATTAGAAATGATCTTTCTTTATTAGATTTAAATTAGAATTTAACCCGAACACAACGGAGAAGAAAGATTCATGTATTTGACCCCACGTAGTGGGATAAAAACTTGATGTTATTCTCAATTATGTCAATTAGGAAACCATTGAACCGACCAACAATAAAGAGCATGAAATATTGAAGTCTTCAAATGGGGTGTTCATGAGTTTGTGTATTTTGAATTTGTCCGGTTTAAGAGAATGTGAAATAAATTAAAAAAAAAAAAAGAATAAAGTAAGATATTTTAAATTTCACGAAGAATTACTTTGCATTTCTTTTACTCTGATCAAAAATCTAAAATTTTAAAATATTTGTATTCATTTTACTCTACATTCAAATTACTTCATATACCATATACAAACACTGAAACCACATTCTTCAAGTAAAAATAAAATTGATAGAGTCACTCCTTTCCTTTAGAGGACAAGAATATCTCATTAAGCACCTTAGAAACCTTAGGCTTAGATTTGGAATGATTTTCTTACTGCTTCTTACAAAAAAATTTTAATATAAACATTAAAATTTTTATACTAAAATTTTTAATTCTCTCTCCCAAGCTGTACTTCACTAATAAAATATAAGAATTATTATTAGAGCATAATATTTTATATTTTTATGCCATATAATATAATTAATAGCCACTAAATTCATGATTCATGATGAACTTCAAACATTTTGATATGAAGATAATAAATTAAAATTTATGTTTCACTAATCTAAAAAAATAAATTGAATAACTTTAATAAATAAAAAATTTATATTTCATTTAAATTTGATGACTTTATAAATATTATGATTAAAATTTTAATAAGAAAAATATTCTGAGTCAATTTCTTTTCCAAATTAAGGAAGGAGCCAATCAAACATGAAGAGCACCAACCCATTTTTCTCCACCCTATTCTATTCTTAGCCACCCTCACCCCAACCTCCCCTTCACCTCCCCTCCTCTCCCAACAACCATGCAATCATATGCCTTAATTTCCTCCCATTTCTTCTGGCCTCAATCAAAACCCTCAGCTTTCTCCTCTCCGTCCCCCTCTTCGGCCTTCCCCCACCCCGCCGCCTGTCTCCATGGCCAGTCAGGCGGCGCCATGGCTCCTCATCTTCCTCTACCTTGCCTACTCGACCATCACCGTCGAATCCGCCGGCGCCGAGGAAGGGGAAGCACTTCTCAGATTCAAAGCCACCCTATCAATCGATCTCCCATCCTGGATCCCCGGCCCCGCACCCTGCACTCTAAACTCCACCACTTGGGAAGGCGTCATCTGCTTCAATGGCCGCGTTTGGGGGATTCAGCTCGAGAACAGAAGCCTTTCCGGGACCCTAAATCTCCGACCTTTAATACCCCTACCTGGCCTCCGTACCATCAGCTTCATGGGCAATAAGCTCGAGGGACCTTTGCCTCCTCATCTTAAGCTCCTCGGCGCTCTCAAGGCTGTTTATCTCTCCAGGAATAACTTCTCCGGCGAGATTCCGGCGGATGCGTTTGTGGGCATGAGATCCCTAAAGAAGCTTTTTTTATCGAATAATGGCTTTGTCGGTCCTGTTCCGGGATCGCTTGTTGGCCTTGGTAAGCTGCTTGAGCTCCGTCTCGATCACAACAAGTTCGCCGGCGGTATACCGAGTTTCGGCCAGCGCCGCCTCACGATTGTTGACGTGTCTTTTAATCGTTTGGAGGGGGCTATTCCAAATCGACTCAGTAGGATGGACCCCGCTTTATTTCAAGGTACCTACTTTTTTTTAATAATAATAATTATTATTTTTATTATTATTTAATACTCAATTTTTAAATAATAACAAAATTATCACATTAGCTTAACTTTATAGGCTACATTGAACAAATTTAATCAAAAGTTTTAGTAATTAAATAATTAATGAACTCTTACATAGTGAGAGCTAAAAACACCTTCACCCGCATGAACTTATTGCTTTTTTTCATCAAAAGATACAAAAATGATACACCCCCTCTTATTAGAAATTATTCTGTGCGGATACCGAACCGTTCAGAAATAAATCAGAACGCGCTACGTCACCCAATACACAGTCATGGTACACAGCAAATGAATGATGTGACGTGTTCTGATTCACTTCCGGACGGCCTCCGTACCCGCATAGAATAATTTCAACTCTTATCAATCCCCACCTCATTTAAAACCATAACAATTAATGCATACATCAATGTGCTCGATTATTGCTCAAGCAATGATCGAGTCGATGATAACAACTAAAAACTCCATCAATCATGCTTGAATTCTCAAATTTGAATCCCCTCCCCATTGTCATTACAAACCACCAACTTTAATTTTATTTTTATTTAAATATTAGCATGATATAATTATTTAGTATATAAATAGATGAAATTTATAATACCATAACTCTTAATATTAAATAAAAAAATTGCATACATATGATTGAATATATATATAATTTAAATATTAAAATATTGTAGAACTGCATATAAAATTTTAAGTGGTAGATTTATAAATCCCACTAAATAAATTTATCGATCAAGAAAAGTGCTTACTGTGAGCGGCTTGCAGGAAACCCAAAGCTCTGCGGCGCCCCTCTCACCGTGATTTGCAACAACAAAATCCAACCAGCAAAGCATAAAGGAAGCTCCGGCTGGCATCTTTCTCTCATAATCATTATTGCCTGCATCATTTCCTTGCTCCTCCTCCTCCTCCTCCTCTTAGCACTTCGCCGTCGCCAGAAAACCAGTAAGGTGATTGGTCGCCCGTGCGCCACCACTGAAGACGACGGCGAAAAGCTGGAGCTGGGTACGGCTTCAAAGCACCAACAGCCAGCCACCGCCACAGCAGCCGGACCGGTGGAAGGAAAAACTTCCGGCGGACGAAAAAGCGAGTGCGGGAGGCTGGCTTTCGTTCAAGAAGGAAGGGAGAGATTCGAGCTCCACGACCTGCTTAGGGCATCGGCGGAGGTGCTCGGAAGCGGAAACTTTGGTTCGTCTTTCAAGGCGGTGTTGTCGCCCGGTCCCACCGTCGTCGTCAAGAGGTTTAAGGAGATGAACGGAGTGGGGAGAGAAGACTTCAACGAGCACATGAGAAGGATAGGGAGGCTCTCGCATCCTAATCTCCTTCCATTGATCGCATATTACTATAAAAGAGAGGACAAATTGCTCATTACTGAATTCATTGCAAATGGAAGCTTGGCTCACATGCTCCATGGTAACTAATTCATTTATTCAACATTAGTTTAAGGGGTATTTTTCTATCCCATGCGGATTTTGAATGGCCTCTGGAGATCAATCAGAATGCGGCGCATCAAATACACAGCTGTGTATCAAATGATATGGCTCGTTCTAATTAACCTCCAGAGTTCGATGTCCGCACATAACAATTTCTTCATTTTTTTTTTGGTAGGATTCAAGTAAAATTCAGTTTGAATCTTATCAAAATATAATTTTAGATATTTTAAATTTTAGAAAAGATTATATCATAATTTAATAATCAAAATATGATCATGATGAAACTTCATGCCCTTAGTGAGTATAATATTAAATATCACACTCATTTAAGAGCTTTGAGATACATCATGATCAAAATATTTCAACCTCATAAGATTTTGGCAAATCTCAGTTACGACTTATTACCTTATTATTGGTTGAATATAAGATTTGTTAAATCCCACCATTGTACATGGATTTATACTTTAGAAAATAATAAAAAAGTTATCCCAAATAAAACTTAAATCTTAAGTGCAGCTAAAAGGCTCTAAAAGCAGAGAAATTATAAGGCATAGATGAATGATGTGTTGTTCATGGCTGCATACATCTTGTTCATGTATTTGTATGCAGTTGGCAAGTCATCCACACCTAGAGAAATTATTCCGTGCGGAGTCCGAACGGTAAAAAACCGTTCGGATATAATTGTACACACACGAGAAATACTAATGTTTGCTCCTTTCTTGCGTGTGGAGAGCAGGTAATCGTGGGTCAACTCTGCCGCCGCTCGACTGGCCGACGAGGTTGAAGATAGTAAAGGGAGTAGCCCGTGGATTGGCCTACCTTTACGATGAGCTGCCGGTGCTAACCCTCCCCCACGGCCACCTCAAGTCCTCCAACGTCCTCCTCAACGACACCTTCCAACCTCTCCTCACCGACTACGCTTTGGTCCCAGTTATGAACTCAGCCCACGCAACACAGGTCATGGTTGCCTACAAGTCTCCGGAAGTCGCCCAATTTGGCCTCCCGTCGAAGAAGAGTGATGTGTGGAGCCTTGGCATACTAATACTCGAGATCCTCACAGGCAAATTTCCGGCGAACTTCCTCCACAAGGGCTCCAGCGGCAGCACCGATCTTGCCACCTGGGTGGGTTTAGTGATGGAAGAGGAATGGAACAGCGAGGTTTTCGATTGCGACATGCGGGACACTGAAAATGGCCGAGGTGAGATACAGAAGCTACTGAAGATTGGACTTGACTGCTGCGAGGAGATTGTGGAGAATAGAATGGAGATGAGGGAAGCACTTGAAAGGATTGAAGAGTTGAAGGAGAGGGAGGATTGATTCAAAGAGCAGATCTTGGAATGAACTGGAGAGCCTGGAAGTGAAGCTGGAAGTGTTTTATGATGCTGTGGGTGGAGGCCAATTCTACGACTTATAAAATCTTTTAATTTTGCATTGTTCTTTCTTCGTCATGGAGTTTTTTTGTGGCATTAGATACAGTGCAGGTGATAAAAGTAAAGATGCCTTATTTCAACTTGTGCTTTTGCTCTTACATAAAATCTACATACATGATGAATTGTACTGCGTATGCTGCTATAAATAACACATTTGGTTATATTACTACTACATGCTTTTTTTAGAGCACATAAGACAACGAGACATGGATTCAAATTATACAAAAATTGAACTGTAAAGTCAACAAATATTCTAAAAAAGAGCAGTAATCATTAAATAAAGAATATTCTAGGTACGAAAAATAGAAAACAATTTTTTTTATTGTTTATTTTTAATAAAAACTCACATAGAGGTTTACACGTTGATTTAAAACAGAGATTACAAGTCCTTAAAGAACCTTCAGCTCTCTAAAAATACAGGCATTGAAATAAAACCTATAAACCGATAGTTCTATCTATTACAATGAAATGTAAAGAAAATAAAATAGAAAAATCATACAAACCAAATGAAAAAAAAAAGGTTAAAAAAAGCAACAAGCAGATTCTCAGTCCTCGACCGAAAGCCAAACGAACAGCAGCCACCAAACCTGCAAAAAAGCCTTCAAAGACAACCTGCAAAAGGAAAAGAAGACAAGCAACCCAAGAACCAGCAAACCCACAACCCAACAACCACCAAAAGAAACAACCCAGCAACAAAGAATCACAAAAAAACCCTCACAACAACCACAACAAGAGAAAGGAATGAACCAAAACAACAACCAACACTCACCCAACCAAACCCAACAGAAAGGAAGGCCACGGCTCCAAAAGACCACAACAACAACAGGCCAAAACACCCAAAACGGCCCAGCCACCAAACAAAGCAACACCAAACAACAGGGCAACATTAACAAAAGAGAATCACCAACAACAGATAGAAAAACTAACAAAACAAAACATTACTTCTCACAACAAAACAAAACAATAGAGAACAATTTATTCTCGAATGTTACATAATACAAAGTTCTACGTTTCAATACAAAGCAGACACAACATTCTGGCTTCCACAAAAGACCACAGAAAGTCATGCTTTATTATCGCCAACATCTTTGACAAGAATTGAAGCATTCAAATAGACTAATTAACATACAAAAGAAAAAAGGGCTCTACTGAAAAATCATTGATATCAATAAAAAAATGCTTCCATTTGGCTGACGATACGTTTACAAGTTTCACAGAAGAATGGCCATATCTGCCTCTGGTTATGAGATCAGAGCTTACTGATATTAGGCCATGTACTTATGGCAGGTCAGGTCATTCATAGGAATTGAGCAGAATACTCTCACAGCTTTGAGAATGCCAACGCAATCTTTCACATCGGATTTTTGGTCAAAAGGCCTTGACAGAATCACAATGGACCACAAATGCGGGTATAAGCTAATGTCAAAGAGAATGATGGATTTCTGATACTCAGATTAGCTGACCTGCTCCCCAATCAAATCAAGCCCTACTAAAAGAAACGTGATTCCTTGGAAAAGTAAGAAGTAGAAATGAATTCCTTGAGCTGATAACAAGCTTCGGGCAGAAGCTGTTAACAGAATAAAAGCTAGCGACAGCTCAGTTTTATACAGACGGTTTCGTTTATTCCTCCTCGACTTACTAGTAAGCTCTAATCTGTTCAGCTCAGCAAGACCGGAGTCTGAAGAAGCTTTGTGGATTCTTCTGCTTTCTGCTCGATTCTCGGTGTCCTCTACAAAAGCAACCAAGTCTGCCTCTGATGACCTTCCAAGCTTTTTAGTAACTATCCACTCATACGAGCTCCCAAGTTTGAAGAGTCCAGATATCATTGCATTGAATTTGGTAACTGACATTGTGTTCTCGAATAGAAGGTAGGGGACAATGAATGGAAATGACCTTGGCGCTGGAAGGATGTTAATAACAGACATTATACCAGGAACATAACAAACAACCCAAGCTGGGAGTTGGGCTTCCGGCAAGAACATTGTCAATGGGAGGATGACGCAGAAGAGAGTGAATGAATAGAACGGTAGGATTAGCTTCCTTAGGAGGAAGAAAAGGAAAATCAAATTTGCTTTCTTTGCCCAGCTAACCTAAAATAAGAAAGCAAACAGTAATCCTAAATAACAAATATACAGGCGCTATGTAAACAAGGGTGCTTCAGAATCGTGGTTTAATGGGTGATAAATGTCACAATAAGTAAGTGAGTAGATGCACCCCATTACTGCATGAGATACCAGTGATGCTATTAATTTCAAATGAATCACATTATTATCATTATTCTATGAACCGTTGTGCCTGTTTCATCAAGTTCCTTAAAATCCAAGTGCTATAGATATGCAAATTAATTGATTGTAAAGTTCTTCGTAGCCTGCATTCACAGAAAAAAAATTTATGTGCATGAGAGAGCATGGAAACTCACCTTTGAACGAAGAATATCAACAAAGCACAGACGAAACAACTGCATAGGTCCTGAATGCCATCGGTGTTGCTGTTTTTTGTATGCTGCATAAGACTCTGGGAGTTCGCAAAGGCACTGAACAATAAGGACATACCAGATCAGGGAGGTGGGTGAGAGAGAGAGTGAAGGTGGATCTTTCTTCACAATATATGATCAACTCCAACGAATAAAGAACAGTAAATGATGGCTGAGGACCAAACCTTAACATCATTTAGAAACATAAATTTCCACCCATTAAGGTGTGCACGGACAGCAATATCCATGTCTTCCACAGTGGTCCTCTCCAGCCAGCCTCCAGACTCTTGGAGTGCTTTAATCCTCCAGACTCCAGCAGTTCCATTGAAACCGAAGAAATTAATAAATATTCCATTCACTTGTTGCTCAACCTCGAAATGAAAAGAAAGATTTATATTCTGCAGCCTGGTCAGCAAGTTTTCATCCTTGTTTACAAAAATCCAGCGTGCTTGAACCAGAGCAAGATCATCATTACCCTGCAGAAGAAAATATTTATTCCAAGTACTGGAAGGCATGAAAGATTTCCAATAGCAAAATTTTCTAATTAAGCGTATCATACAAGGAAGTTTGTGTGCTCTAATCTAATTGTAGGTTGATAGCTACGCATTACATTCAACCCAAAATTAGTAATATATTAATATTTCCTATTCATAATATTCATATTTATATATCCTCCTTCCATTTATTATCACTTCATTTACTAAAAAAAAATCTCCTTCCATAATCAAATACCAAAGACATGGTCCAATCATATAATATACCATGCTCTTTTAGTTCATCTAAGCATACCTTGAAGTGTGGAATCGTCCTTTTCAAAAAATCAGGGGATGGTTGAAAATCTGCATCAAAGATTGCAACAAATTCGCAGTCCTTCACATAATCACAACCCATTGCAGACTTCAGATTCCCTGCCTTATATCCAGTGCGTATGAGACGGTGCCGATATAAGATATGAACACCCTTCTGCTGCCACTTCTGTACTTCGGCTTTTATGAGGAGCTGCACATCCAAATCATCAGAGTCGTCCAAAACTTGTACAAGCATTTTCTCCCTAGGCCAGTTCTGTATACACACTGCTGCAATGGACTGCCGGTATACCTATTCAAGCAAGATTTTTTTTCATTACAAATGGTGGCTACTGAATCAATAGAGAAAAACTGTCTATAATGCAAATTTCAGAAATCATTAGTGTATACTAATAGTAATTAGAAATTGTAAGAGAAGCATTAGCAGAAACCTAATAGTACTAACAGTAATAGCAATAACCGTAATGAATGTAAATACCGTTTTATTAAAAGAGAGGGAGAGCTAGGCAAGTGAGATACTTGCATGGGATTAAGAAACAATAAAAAATAAGAGAATAACACCAAGATTCGCTGATTAGATGAAAAGAATTTTTTTGTTACCTTCCACACTTGTACACTGAAAAAACTGAGAAGAAAGAGAAATCAAGGGGGCTTTCATTTTATTTATTACAGGCTTTTACCGTTTCAAGTCTTCAATCCACCTTCTGCCCGGACCATGCAATGCTTCAACTATAGAGAGAGAAAGACTAATGGGGTAAAATATTGAAAGAGAGAGGGAGGAATGACTTTCCATTGTGAACGGAATGCTGAAAGCTGATTGTTATAGTGACTTAATAGAAAAACAAGTTTACAATCGAGGAAACATGCTCTAATTTTTATAATACTTTCTTTTAAAGTTATTTATAAATTCAGATGAGCTACCAACATCTTTTTCTGGACACATGATAAGTATCAATGGTTCATTTTCCTCTTTGCTCCTCTCTCACAACTCGCGACTCACGACCTCGAGTACGGCTTTCGTTTTCCCTTTCGCTCCTCTCTAGCCCTCAAACGAAGACCACCGTAACAGATATTTATGACTTCTAAACTCTAAGGGTTATGTTATTTGCATTCTTAATTTTTGATCTTACAGCTCCTCTTAGCTCCGGTAATGAGACAACAAACGGAACTATTTTAATATATTCTAACATTCCAAATGAAACGACAAACAGAACTATTTTAATTTAGGCCCCTCCTGAATAAAATTTCTAGCTCCGCCACTTGTTTCATTTATGAGCTGTTGGCTCACATTAATGTTCCGTCTTGCAATTCAAAATGAGAATAAGTCGAATAAATTGGTTCCTTTTGTCTTTTTCCTAATTCATGTTGAGTCAGACATTAGGATTTAGGGGATTGATTTTTTTAGAAATAAGAGGTTGTTATATCTTGATTTTTAAGTGATTTTACGTTCTATAGCATGCACTCCAACTCTATATTTCTAATTAACATTTAGAGACCTTCGACATAGGCAGTTTAAAATTGGTTGGACATGCTTGCACAATTTTTCTTTTTATAATGATTTCAAAAAAAATTTCCAAACTAAAATTAACAACTAATTGACTTGATACATTTGTTTAATGGTGATAAGTTGATCATTATTACTGAGTCGTTCTCTTTTCGTTTGGATAGATCAATTAGCACACTAATTTATGGATTTGATCGAAAGTCATCAAGTTCATCATTTTAAATTTGAAAATACAAAAAAATAAGTTTTTTCCCTAGATAAATATAGGTCAATCTCAAATGATTCATTCTCCTTAGTTCTATCAAGTAAAAACTCAAGCTTTTATTTAGAAAGATTATTATCTTTTACCTTGTCATCTTCTTTCAGAGTTTTGCTTAATCCTTGCTTTCAAGCAATGGAGAAAGTTGACATTTGTTGATTTCTTTTTAATAATTGTTTCTACAATTTTGGAAAGTTGTCTTCTTGTTGATATTCCATATAATATAGAGAAGGTGATGCGGACATCAGACCCTTAATGTTCCATCAGGGACATGGTCGATGATCGACGGCTACGATGACGGCTTTTTATTTCAATTATAAGTGATGTATTTATTTATTTTCTATATTTTTCCATTTATGCCCTTGCTTAAGGAATTAGTTCTTTGTAAGCCCCGAGGGCATTGTTGTCTTTTATTTTTTCCTTCTTGTATTTGTCTATTTAAATCCCTCTTCTTGGAGAAGGGCTAATGATAATTAATATGAAATTTTCAGCTTGTGCTTATGGATCTCTTAGTGAGTTCTAAGTTTTCTCTCTTTGGATGATCTCTTAGTGAGTTCGTGAGAGGAGAGGCCCAAGTGGGGAAAAAGCAATACCCGTCAATCTTGGTGGATTCCAAGGTTCGCGGTTTTCTTATCTTTCTTTTTCTTTTAATTTTTCTTGCATCGAATTCCCTCCACTTTCATTCCGCCACCAAAATACCCCTTGATCCCCACCAAATTCCCCCTCCACAATTCCACCCGCCGGCCTAGCTCCTAGCCACCTCCACCCAAAGCCAAACCCGCATCTTCCTCTTGCCACCGCCCCCACCAAGCCCCCTTTTCCATTGTGATGATGATCTCAATCATCATGCTATCTTCCAAATTTAGTTGGGCTTGAGAGGGAAAATTGGAGTCAATTTGAAATTCAAATTTTGAATTTCAAAACTTTCCAATTTTGGAAATTCCTATTTAGGAAAGTTTTATTCATGACTTCAATTTAAATTTCAAACAAATTGGAGGTTATTATTTAAACTCCCCTCCCTCTCTCCCTCTTTGGCCGGCCACCTAAGCTCCCCCATTTAATTAATTAGATCCCATAAATTAAGGATCTAATTAATTCAATCCCCTCCCCACTTTCCCTCCTAATCTCCACTAATTTCAAATTCAAATTTCAGAGGAGATTAATCTCTAATTATTCGCTAAATCTGAAATTAATTTCAGATTTTTTTTTTCCTTCTCCACTTAGCTTGGTCGATCCCCTCCTCCCCCTCTCTACATTTTCTCCTGGACAACTATGCATGGCCGATCCGAATATTGATCAGAGATTAGTCTTTGATTCCCAAGGACGTGTGGGCGTTTTGAGATCGTCTTTCGTGACGTCAACATAGAGATCGGCGCCACCATTGAAGATTATGTGGATCGGAATTTCTACATCATAGCTCTTGGTTGCTGCCCACATCTTCCCCAGCATTCAAACGATCTTGTCAGAGCGCGCATCTCTCTTATCTTTGGATAAACTCGACATTCGACTCTTTAGCCTCTTAGTATATTTCTCCAACGTGGTTATATTTTGATTCACAAAGATGTTGGTCCCTCCGCTAAAGCATAGTAATAGGAAGAGTTGAGCGAAGGGTTCCTTGTAGTAGCTAGTCTTAATGTTAACGAAGGGATTTATTGTTGGGATCATTCACGAATGCAAAAGTGGATTAAATTGATTGATTTTTATGCTCTTAACTTCTATGCACGTTATTTAACCAACGCTATTTATCACTTTAATATTTTATTTTATCGTTCAAATCAACATGAGATCTTGCTTATTATTGTTCTCTAAAATTAAACGTGCAAACGTCTTTAAGCATCTCATCTTTCCATAATTGTTCTACATCAGAAGGATTTCAAATTCTACCTTTCCAAAAAAAATTGGAAAGGCTAAAAAAACAAATGATCGCCTACTTACTATCACATGGGTATTCCTTTTTGAAAGAATGTTCCGAAAAAGCTATTGAAGAAAGTTTTAAAAGTTGCTCGCAATCCACATAAATTACCTACAAGAGTTCTTGGGTTCAAATGTCCTATGAAGATTCTAACAAAATTCTTTCCTCACTTTAACACCTCAAATTACCTTATTCCCAAAATATTCATACAAAACTCCAAAACAAAGATAAGCTCAATTTACAAGCTATTAAATATGTCTTCATTGGCCAATCTCACATTAAAAAGGGTACAAATACTACCATCCCAACAAAAAAGGTGTATGCATGCGTTGATATCACTTTCAATAAAAAAAAGAACATTATTTTATTACTACTTATCCTTAGAAGGAAATATCATCCACAAATGGTAAAGATAATTTTTTCCTCTTTAATCAGTTGTGTTTAAATGTTCTTTTCACTGATCTCTTTTCACTTAGCCTGAGACACAAATGGCATATTCTTAATGCTAAATTTATTTTGCTATATTTAGATGTTGTTGAAGTTAGTTATTCCATTTAACTCTACTGCTAGAGATTTGCTAATGTGGATGCTAGAGATTTGATTTCATTTGTTGGATTTGAATTTTGAAGGCTTCTTCTTATAATGCTTGGGCATGAGATGCTGGAATATTCCAAATGTTTGGTTTTCTTTGCTGGATTGAATGTCTGTTGCACCTATTGTGAATAATGCACATTTGTTTTTCTTCACGGGATATTGGATTTTGGATGCCTGTTTATTTAACTCTGTTAGCTGGATTTGGATGCTAGTGGATGCTGGAGATTTGCTTTTATTTGTTTTGAATTTTGAATAGATTTTTTGGAGATTTGTAATTTGCTTTACTTAGCTGGAGATTTTCTGTCCTTGGTTATTTTATTTAGCTCTGTTATTAAAAATGGATGCTACTAGTTGGATACTCATTTTTGAGATTTTCCAATAGGCAATGATGATTAATTTAAGCAAATTATCATGAATTTAAAAGATTATCATGGGTATTGTTGTTGTCTGAAAGACGAATTTTGACTCTTGAGTCCTCTATAACTGATATGGCATAAAAATGTCGTGTAAACCTTGTGAAGACGAGAAGTTTAAACTTAAATTTCAATCCAAACCTCTATATTTTAAATTAATATTTCAGATTTAATCTATTGAAAAGGTATAATAACTTATGAAAATTTTTTTAATAACTTCTCAATTTTCATAACTTCATTTTTTTTTTGTAATTTGAATATGCAAGCCTTACTCTTATTCAATAAGGCTACCGTTCAGTATTGCACGAGGCAAGAGACTATAGAGTATCATCAACTTGGACTGAAATAGTGTGTTGATGGTAATTTTGTAATAGATTCATTAATTAAATAAAGTGTAATGAAATCATCTTTGTTGTATAATTTGAGTTGGAGATTCTTATTGTAATTATAAATTTTCATTAAAAACAATTACGTGTGATTTTTTTCTATCACTTTTGATTTTTTTTCTATTACTTTTGTGTATATTTTATTTACAAGAAATTGTGATTTTTTCTAATAATTCAAGCCTAAACAAGCCAAAAGAGCTCGTTTAGATTAATATGAATCCAAAGGTACAACAACAACAGCAGGCCTTCATACCACTATGTGGGGTCAGCTACATGAATTCTTTTTTCTCCATTGTGTCATGTTAATAATCAAATTCTCATTTAAATCAAATAAAGTGATGTCATTTCTAATATTTTCTAACTAAGTCTTTTTACATCTACCTCTACCTTTCTTAACATAAGCCAAATCTAACACCTCTATTCTCCATTTTATGTGACTAAACCATCTAAGGCGACTCTCTATAATCTTATCTTCCAATGGAGCTACTCCAAGTTTTTCATGTATATGCTCGTTCTAAATCTTATCTCTAAGAGTAAAGACACTCATCCACTTGAGCATCATCATCTCTGCAACACTTAACTTAATATTATGCTTCTCTTTTAATGGTCAACATTCTACACCATAAAGCATTGCAAGTCTCATCACCATCTTATAAAATTTTTCCTTAAGTTTGAGGGGGACTTTTCTATCACACAACAAGCCCGATGCATTCCTCCACTTCAACCATCCAACTTGAATTCTATTAATAATATCCCCTTCTATTTGACCATCACTTTGAACAATAGACCCAATATATCTAAAACGTGTGATCTTATTCATGACTTGATCACCCAAAGTCACAATCCCCCTGCTAGATCTATTACTACTAAAATTACACTACATATATTCAATTTTAGATCTACTCAAACAAAAATCTTTAGACTCTAAGGTTGATCTCCATAATTCAAGTTTACCTTCAACACCCTTTCTAGTATTATCAATAAGAAGAATATCATTAGCAAAAAATATACACTATGGTACAACCTCTTGCAAATGTTTAGTGAGAAATCCATGACTAAAGCAAAAAAGATATGGGCTTAAGGCTGATCCTTGATGTAATTCAACTGAAATAGGAAAATACTTAGTCAAAGCAACTTGTGTTTGAACACAAGTAACAACTCCTGCATACATATCCTTAATGACTTGAATATAAGCATTAGTAACATATTTCTTTTTTAGAACTCTGCATAGCACTTCTCTTGGAACTTCTCTGAATCAATAAATATTACATGTAGATCCTTATTCTCTTTATACTTCCAAGGACATATGAAGAAAATGGAGAGGGAGCACCATGAAGGTTGTACAACAAAAGCACCATTGATAGAGCCGAAAAGCCTTTCACAGGAATAGGAGTCACATGAGCTGAGAGGAAAGTAAAGAGCAATCTGGAAAAAAGATAGAATGATGACAAGAAGGAGATGAGAGAAGGATAAGAGGAAAAGGAAAATGTTATCACCCAAGTTCTTATGTACAATATCCAGATGTATATACATCTTTAATCAAGCTAGCTCCAGTCTCCTACAAAGCTAATTACAACCTAATAATAATAATAATAATAAAAGTGTATTGCCTAATTACATTATTTACTTAATAAGCATATTATTTAAGTAATCCATGTCCTTGAAAAATCTCTAAGACAAACTGATGTTCTCTTGTCTCTGTGAGAATGATGTTGTCACTGTTGAAGTACACCGGCTTATGTATCAAATACATGCCGAAGATATCCACTATTTTCACTGTAGTACTTTTATAGGGGGAAATATACAAGTTGCATGCATCCAGTAGATCTAAAAGAAAATGAACTGAATTTAAAGCAAATAAAATATCTTAACAAAAAGTAGCATAAGGTTTTAGAAGCAAGAAACCATATGGCATTGTTTTCTCATGAACACCAATCAATATTAAATCAACATTAATATCAATCAGTTAACCACAAGAGAACAGGTTTGTGAAAATTGAAACACTAAAGGGGGTTCTGGAAAGGTATAGATATTTCTAGTTCATGTGTTGGCTTAGGCTATACTGTATTACATAGAATTTAATATATGACAGTGTTTTCATCCAAAATAAAGGCATTGATAACTATCATGGAACGGTGAGAAAATTTCTAGCCGAGATCTGGATTCCTAAAATTATACCAACAGGAGTAGAAAGTACAGAAAGCTCCAAAGGAGACTAAAATGCAGATCTGAACACTGGTAGTCTTTACTCTGGAGCAGCAAAGAAGCTAGAACCTAACTCATTCTCCATCATAAATTTTCAATGTTTCTAATACTTTCACCAATATATCATCATGCAGACTCCAATTAAGCTAACAACCATGACCGGAATTTAAAGGTCTGCAAATAAAACCACGCCATTTGTCCAGAAACCGCAGCTTGAAAGTCTCAAACAATAAGTATTAGCTAATATAATACTCTGCATGCATAATTATATAAAGGTTCTTGCCAAATAAAGAGCTTTTTAAAATATAAATTGCTACATCTGCTTACCTCCCGCTCATTGCACATTGGGATTTGGAGCAAGACCATAGGATACTCCTCCTCCACGTCCACTTTCCCGCCCTCCAAATCCTGGTCCTTGTACTCAACAGCAATCACGGGTCTCAACCGCCGGAGCTTGATCCAGAAGCAGCCCAGAACGAGCGCGATCCGATCGACGGACTGCACGAGGAAAAGAATGATGCAGACATTGGCCATGGCCTGCACGGGAGGCGCCAGGTACTTTGCCCTAACCATCAACCATCGGGCGTAGATGAACTCCAGCGCCTCGGCGGATGCGGCATATGAGGGGGGCTGAAAGTGCCATCCCTTGAAGTAAGCAGCGACCTCAAAGAAGAAAAGGAACACAGCGAGGAAGAGAAAAGCCCGAATGAGGCGGTAAAGTCGGTTGTCGGGACGGTCGGAAGGCGCCGATGCGGCGCGACGAATGGCAATGAGGAGGAGGGAGAGGAAGCGGGCAGGGAGGGATAGGAGGAAGACGGCAGCGCGCAATAGCACAAGAAAGAGATGGCGGGAGAGCTGGCGGGCACTGCGGCCTCGGGATTTGCTCCTGCCTTCGGCGATGGGGGCGTAGAGGTCGACGGCAGACCAGGAGGCGGCGGCGGCTTCGGAGATGAAGGCACCGGAAGAGGATTCGTCAGGCTTCTTCGGCGAGAGGAGAGCCCACTCGCGCTGGCGGTTCCACCATTCCTGGAACTCGTAGTTGGGAGGCCGAGGAGACATTGGGATCGATCCCCTTGCTTGTACACGCACTCTTTCTCTTTCACTCCTCCTTCTCTCTCCGCCTATCTCTCCCCTCCCGGCAAGCAATAGCAATTTTGGAAGAAAATCCCTCAATAGATTATGTTCCCCAAAAAAATTCTTTTTATAGATTTGTCTCTGACCCCTTGGACCAGCAAAAAAAATTTCTATTGCATTCCGATCTATAAGCTAGTTACACGTAAGGTAAGAATAAAACACAATAAGAAAACCTATAAGGCACATTCCAACAATAAAGGGAAAACAACAAAACACTTCACAAAAAGAAATTACAAAGGGATGTAAGAGAAGCTA
Organism: Dendrobium catenatum; assembly: GCF_001605985.2. Classification (NCBI taxonomy): domain Eukaryota; kingdom Viridiplantae; phylum Streptophyta; class Magnoliopsida; order Asparagales; family Orchidaceae; genus Dendrobium; species Dendrobium catenatum. The sequence continues at coordinate 365,559 of NW_021319195.1, forward strand.
CCAAAAAGTTATCAAAAAGACAGTGAACAAAAATACATCCAAACATGGATAGTAATATTAAACCACCGGGCTCAGGAATTACAACTCTCTCAACCTGGTTGCAGATAATAGATTGACTTCAAAAAACTGTCGTCCAAAAGAGAAAAAACAATTCGTTCATCCTCGCCCACCAATCACAAAAAAACTGATTGGATACAAAACTTCTCAACTACATCAACACTGAACTGAAGCCACAGCCAACCAACCAAAAAGAAAATTACGCCCAGAAATACCATAGCAGTACCAGATATAAGTACCCACCAAGAAAACCAGCATAAATACACCCATGTCAGCTTCAGGAAAGTGATTCCAACACATTATAATAAGTCCAGCATCAAATAACCATTTTTCCATTTCAGAACCTTAGAGAAGACAACAGTTTTGATCTTATGAGCTAAGGTAGAGAAAGAGACAAAAAGATTGCCAAACCTCCTATCATTCCATTCTCTCCAAATATGGTATATGCACAACAAATTATAAGGAAATAAAAGTCCTTGACTTTATGATGTGTATCATCAATATACTCAAAAATTTGCAATATGTTTGGCCTAAGCAGCAGAGTTTCCAAATTGCTCAAAATTTTAGATAGGACAGAGAAAGTATAGTCACATTCGAAAAATAAATGGGTCACAGATTCATTTGAGCTATGGCATAAAGAACAAGATGCATCAACAATGATATCCTTAGCAATAAGGACATCAGCAGTCTTAATACCCCCAGTTAGAGCCATCCAATAAAACGAAAAGAATCTAAGAGCATACCGCTTATGCCAAACAAAATGCTGCCAATCGACTTTATCATACTCCTTAAAATAAAAATCCCGGTAAGCCCTATGATTATTGTTGTTTCCCCTACCTCAATAAAGTGGGACATTAGATTCAACAGGTATCACAGAAAGCGCTTGGGCTACATAATCTGGAACCGAAGCAGGCAATTCCCACCTTTTCCCATTTAGAATTACAGAGACTTTAGCATTAGTAGGGAAGAGGCTGAGAATGGGGTGCATCTCCCGCACGTCCTTTAAAAGATTGTCATTAAACCAGTGGTCCCAATATAGAGATAAATGGGAATTAGGAAAGATCTTAAAATGAAAATTTTCTTTGCTAAGCTTGACATCCCTACAAACACTTTTCCAAAATTTAGATGCTTCCTTCCATGGTGAGACATACATGTAAAACAACAACTTAGCAAGAGGGCTATTTGAATTGTAGATTCTCACAATCAAAGAGCAATTAAAGCCGAATTGAACAAAATGCAAGGATGGCAACCCAAGACCTCCCACCTCTTTGGGTTTGCAAGTATTACGCCACGAAATTAAATGCAATTTCCTCCAATAGGTTCACAAAAATAGAAAAATTTAGCACAAAGCTTATCAATTTGTTTTATAATGGTTTTAGGTAAAATGACCCCACAAACCTAGTTACCAATCGTGTTCCAAATAGTGTACCTAAGGAACTGAAGCCTACCGGAAAATGATAAAGCTTTAGCTTTCCAACTAGAGAGTTTATATGTGACAATTTCCATTAACTTTGAGAAGCTAGCAAGCTTAGGATTGTAGGGGGATAAAGGAACCCCAAGATAGACCAAGCTAGAGGAAGTAGCAGGAATACTGAAAATAGCACAGATGTCTTCAGCTATATGACAATTAGGAGGTAAGATAATGGAGCTCTTCCCAAAATTCACTTCCAAACCTGAAGCCATAGAGAATTCCTTAAGAATTTGGTTCAGACTTTCACAGTTCCTTATATTATCTTTCTCAAATATCATAAGGTCATCAGCATACATTATGTGGGAAAGCCTTTGATCTCCAATAGTGAGAGCATCAAATACATTATCATTAGCAGTATTATCAAGCAAACAGAAAAATGCATCCATCACAATACAGAAAAGATAAGGACTTAGGGGACACCCCTGCCTAAGCCCAGACGACGAGGGAAAAAAGACTTCAAGAGCTCCATCAATGCATAAAGAAAACCATACATCTTTAATGCAAGCTTCAATCCAATTGACAAACTGAATTAGGAAACCTTTTTGTAGCATCTTTGCAATAAGAAACTCCCTGGATACACTATCAAAAGGCTTTTTAATATCAAGTTTAGCACACATAAGCTTGAATTTGGAGGAATGTCTAGAATGTAGAAGGATTTCATTTGCAAGAATAACATTATCTGTTGAAATCCTCTTATGAATAAAACCAACTTGGTTTTCTTTTATGATAAGGGGCATAATGGGCTTCATTCTAGCAGCAAGTAATTTTGCAATAATCTTATAAGATGTGTTGCAAAGAGAAATTGAACAAAAATTAGTAATAGCTTCAGCATTACTAGACTTGGGGATAAGAGTGAGGGCTGTTGTGAGACCTCGTTCCCTTACTGTTCCTCTCTGATTTGGATTTTTCCTCTCAGGATCGTCCAGGCCGATCGGCACTGTAGAAAATATCGGCCTGAGAATAGTTCTGGGAGTCGTCCAGGCCGATCATTCTGGTCTGATCGTCCCGGGACGATTTGGCGATCGGCCGGGCCGAT
>NW_021319195.1:369212-371680 GCF_001605985.2 Dendrobium catenatum
TGATTCGACGACTTGATTGATTTGACGGATTGATTGATTTTCTTCTGTGTACGGATTTCTTCGAGATTGACGTGTATTGATTGAGCTTGATTTATCGATTTGCCTGCTGCTGCATTGACTGGTTTTATTGACTACTGGATTTCCTTATTGCATAGATTCATTGACCAATGATTTGATTGACTGTGATTGATTGACATGCATATTGATAGCATAGCCGTGCTTTGATTTCAGTTATAGGTATTAGGTGACCTGCTGGGTTTTGTAAAGCTCATTATATGTGGTTGATATTTTCAGGTCAGGGCAAGGGAGCAGAAGATAGGAATTGATCCAGATCTTCAGGTTTTTGTCTTTTGATTGATAGTGATTCTTTTGTGCTCATGATAGATTTCAGTACTGGTGATTGTAGTGTAGTTCCTGAGTATTGTACATGACTTTTGAGATATGAATCAACTTGTATATTGATGTTTTACATTTTATAGATGTTTGATAGACTGCTTAATTGAAGGTTTTTAGATAACTCTAGTAAATTGTTTGGAAAATTTGATTGACATTCTTTCCAAATTAGATCTTGGGGCATCACAGCTGTAGCCTTAACCGTCCTAGGAAGATATGCATTTTTGTAGAAATGATTCACTGCATTGCAGACCGTAGGGCCAAAAACCACCCAAGTCGATTTAAAGAACTCAAAATTAAATCCATCAGGGCCTGAAGTGGAGTTGGGAGCACAAGAGAAGACTGTGTTTTTTATTTTAACTTCTGAAAAAGGGGCAATAAGAGAGTTAATAAAGCTAAGGGGAATAACATTACCAGAGGGAAAGATGCTAATATCAAACTCCTGTAGAAGAGGAGCATTAAAAAGTCCTTGAAAGTAAGAGATGGAATCCTTAATAGCCTCTAACAGAGAGGAGCCGGTTTTGGACATAGCTAAAGAGATAACAGTTTTCTTATAATTCCTCCTCAAGCGAATTCTTAAATATAAGAATTTGAGATCATCCTCCCCATGAGAAATCCATTTGATCTTTGCTCTTTGATTGACCCAAGAGAACCACATAGAATTAGCAACAGCTAATTGATGATTAATGGATTTAAGAATGAAAGAGGTCCTCACAATATTTCCATTAGGATGCAAACTACCAAAACAAGACCCCTGCTTGGCTTGAAGAGTATTGTTATGATATGCCATTAAGTTAGAAGAAGGCCAACCTTCCCTTCTAATAGCCTGTTTTAGATGTTTGAGCTTAGAGCACAGGTCTACAAAAGGTATCCCTTTGGATTTGACCGAAAAAATAGCTAACAAAGAAAATCAAAACTGATCATAGTTAAGCCAGAAAATTTTAAAAAGAAAATGATGCTTAGCAGAGATATTTTCCCCAGACAAGAGAATAATTGGACAGTGGTCAAAACCACCCGGATTTTTTATCATGTAGTAAGAATTGGGGTAGGAATTGAAGCCAACCAATCATCATTAACTAACATACGATCCAATCTGATGTGAATAGGATTATCTGTCTGTTAATTAAGCCAAGTGTAAGAAGGCCCAATAGAAGCCAAATCACTGATATTACATATTAGTGTCAAAAATGAGACTATTAAAGTCATGAAGCTGATTTTGGTGAAGAGCATTCCCTCCTAACTTATCAGAAGGAAATCTGCAGCAGTTAAAGTCACCCATTAAAATTCAAGGGGTACCCCTAGGGGGTTTGATGGACCTTAAATCATCCCACAGAGCTTTTCTCATTAAACATGCATAACTTCGAAAAATTCATATAATAAGTATAAAATTTAAAGTAATATTTGAATTAACTTTTTAATTAAATTTAGGATTATTTGAACTCCCATTTCAATAAATTTATAGTTGAACTAAATGCTTAGATGAGATTAACTTATCGATGATACAATGAGTCAATCTGACTCCAAATATGATTAAATCAAGTATGTGAATTATATTTAAAAAGTTCTAAGTATGAATTAACAAATAAAATGAATATGATTATAGCATATTTATAGTCAAATCGAGCGGCTCAAAGAGATAGTTTGGTGTGCAAGATTTTTTCCCAAAGCTATGACATTAAACATGCACTCTACCCATTATATTCCAATGAACGCAAGCATGCCGCCCCGCCTCCTTTCACGCACACAATTAGTTGCAATCTTCATCTCTCTTGCTCGCCTCCTTTCTTGCTATAACTTTTATAAAAGTTGTCTGCAAGATAGAATTGGGGATCAATTGATCAATAATACTTTAATCACTTATATTAAAAAATATATATTTGATTGTATTGATAGTTAAGTAATCATTTACTTATTTCAATAAAGAAATAATTGACATTATAAATTATAATTTTTTATTATCTTCTATTTAATCTTCTTAAAATAATAAGTTCAAATAAAAAAAAATTAAAAACTATCAATCCAAAGTCCAAATAAAAAAAATTAAAAAATATATATATATATTTAAAAATTTGTAA